>NC_034593.1:63586155-63694449 GCF_900095145.1 Mus pahari
AGAGAGAGAGAGAAACATATGAATCTACATACACATCTACATATTCACATACTATAAAGCTATGAAATCTGTTAAAAATCACATAATCATGAGTGCTTTAATATTTAATGATTAATAATTATATGAAGACATAAGACAGTGTACCTGTGTTGGTTCTTATCATATAGATTAGAAAATAAGGCAAACTTGAAGTCCTCTCTATTAGAATAATGGATACCTTGGGAGAAGAACAAAGACGGTATAATACTAGAAAAAGATATCATTTAACCTTGGTAGTAATTTTTTTAAAAAGATGTATTATGCATGTATATGTAAATTTGTTTCTCACATTTGAGCATTAGGCTTTCATAAGGGGATTAATGAAAAATTTAGGAAAAAAGATTGAAATTCAATAGAGGTAATCTGCAGTTAACTTGTAGAAGAAGGCAAGTCAACCCATTCTTATCTCCTTGTACAAGACTCATGTCCAAGTATATCAAGAACCTTCACATAAAACCAAATAAAGAAAAGAAAGTGGGGAAGAGCCTCCAACATATGGGCACAGGGAAAAACTCCTAAACAGAACACCAATGGCATGCAATGTGATATAAGATCAATAATCGACAAATGGGACCTCATAAAATTGCAAAGTTTCTGTAAGGCAAAGAACACTGTCAAGAGCACAAAAAGGTCACCAACAGAAAATATCTTCACAAATCCTATATCTGATAGAGGGCTAATATCAATATATACAAAGAACTCAAAAAGTTACACTCCCGAGGAACAAATTACCCAGTTGAAAAATAGGGTACAGAGCTAAACAAAGAATGTTCAACTGAGGAATAACAAATGGCTGAGAAGCTCCAAAAATGTTCGACATCCTTAGTCATCAGAAAAATGTAAATCAAAACAACCCTGAGATTCCACCTCACACCGGTCAGAATGGCTAAGATCATAAACTCATATGACAGCAGATGCTGGCAAGGATGTGGAGAAAGAGGAACACCTCTCCATNGCTGGTGGGATTGCAATCTTGTACAACCACTCTGGAAATCAGTCTGGAGGTTCCTCAGAAAACTGGACATAGTACTACCTTAGGACCCAGCAATGCCACTCCTGGGCATATACCCAGAAGATGCTCCAATATGTAATAAGGACACATGCATCACTATGTTCATAACAGCCTTATTTATAATAGCCAGAAGCTGGAAAAAAACCCAGGTGTCCCTCTGCAGTGCAATGGCTGCAGAAAATGTGGTACATTTACACAATGGAGTACTACTCAGCTATTAAAAACAATGAATTTCTTAAATTCGTAGGCAAATGGATGGATCTGGAGTATATCATCCTGAGTGAGTTAAGTCAGTTGGTTTGTGAGCAGGGGGAGGAGTGAGGGGATAGGTGATTTTTGGAGGGGAATCCAGGAAAGGGGATAGCATTTGAAATGTAAATAAAAAATACCCCCCCCCATAAAATATAATTGGGTTTGGTCAGCTGGACTGGAAAAAAAAAAAAAACAGCCACAATCAAAAAAGACCAGGACCATTGAATTAACTCCTTGCAAAGGAGTGACAATTGATACTGTTTAGCTGGGACTGAGAAATTGATAGTGATTAAAGAAAGACCAGCATCTCTGAGGATCATAGAACTGAGTTTAGTTCCTTACAGTAAGCATATAGAAGCTTTGGTGAGAGGCATATGAATTGGTCTTCTTCTGACACATGGACTCACAAGAGTCAAAGGTAGTACTATATTTGAGACATGAAGGGATCATGCAGAGCAGATGAGACATGCAACTGTGCAGCATCCTGACGTCACTGAACAGAAGTCAGAAGGGCCTACTGATGAATGTTCAGCCAAGTTGCAGAAAATTAATGTATTGCTGAGAGGTCAGTACCATGGAATGACCATCATGGACATGCTCATAGATGGAGCCTGCCTTAGCCCAGGTAGCCATATGTGTGTGTGCTAAAAAAGGTGAAACCAGGTAACTGACACAGGCCTTTGAAACACCTCAGAAAACCATAAGTAAATCACAGGTAGAGGACACTGTGTTACATCTATTGATTCATTTGGATTTTTATTTTCTTGAACTGTGACAGTTCTTCCCTCTTAGAAATAAAAAGAAAATATTATTTTGAATTTATAGGATCATTGTTTTGAAAGGGTTTGAACTTTGAAAAAGATTTTGTAGTATTCAGAAAACTGTTTCTTTTCATTTTATATAGTTTTTTTGTTTTGAAATCATTTTTACATACAATATATTTTAATCATAAAACTCATACCTCTTCTTCTTTACGTTCTCCCTACATTTTTCACCCACCAAGTTCTATTCCTTCTTTGTCTTTTGTTTTTATTAGAAAAGAAACTGGCAAACTGAAAGGAAGCAAATAATCCAGAATAAATACAAAACAAAACAAATAGCTCAAGAAGCCCACACTCTCAAACGCACATACACACAAAACTCATTGAAAACAGCACACAAAATCATAGCTCACAAATCTAAGACAAGACAAAATATGTCAAAACAAATCAACTTTAGAGAAAAACTCTACAAAATAGCTTGGATTCTTTTTGTGCTGGCCAATTACTGCTTGGCACAAGGGTTATACTTCAGTGTCATTAATACACACAATAAGACTCCATTGGAGACAAATAATTTTTCCTTAGCAAAAGATGTGATTAGATATAGCTTCTTGGTGAAGGTTAGTTTCATTAAGTCCCTTCCCTCAGGTGTCAAGAATACATATAGGAAAGGAGGCAAGAAAATTGTAAGAACAAGAAGGGGTATGTGGCATGATGGAAATTTTCTTTCAAAGGCAACAGGGCTGATACACGATTGAACTCACAAGGACTTCAGCAAGATGCACAGGGACTTCCTGTGTTCCAGATACACAGGGTATCAATGCTTAGACCTGGATGTGAACATGAGCGTCTGTCCCTGAAACTTTGGATACTTAAAGAGATTAAATTTTAAGGTGTTAAGTGTTTACATTTGTAAAGACTGGGCTAATAAGTCTTCAATATGTTTTATTTTGTGATATTAATATTAATATGAGATCTTGCTGATAGCAGGAAAACAAAGTTTCTGTTTAGTAAGTAATATATTTGTGTGAAAAGTTGACAAGGAATCATTTGGACAGCTAGCTTTTTATGTCAGTTTGACACAAGCTGAAGTTATCTCTGAGGACAGAACCTAAACTGAGTAAATATGTTTGTAAGATGGGACTTAGGCAAGCCTGTAGGGAATATTATAAAGTAGTGAGTGTTTGATACAAGAGAGTGCTGCCCACTATGTGTGGTGTCACCCATGTACTGGGGGTCTGAACAAGCAATCAGAAGCAAGATTATATGTCGTACTTCTCGGTGGCCTCTGCATCAACTCCTGCCTCCAAGTTTCTACCTTGTTTCTGGTTTCTCCCTTGACTGCCATCAATAATGAACTTTAATAAGGAAGAGTAAGTGAAATAATCCCTTCCTTCCCTTAGTTTCTTTTGTTTCATGGTGTTCCATAAACATAAATAGAAGCTCTAACTAAGTCAGAAACTTACCTTTATGTAAGTTTATTAAAAATATAATTTTATAAGGTTTCTTAACAAGGGTGCTTGGTGCAAGTTATTATTGCTCCCTTCAGAAGCTGTTGGTTACTAAAAAATAAAGAACAGAATCAGGTGCAAAATAATTCCCCATGCAATGTCCAGAAAGGCCATACAGTGCTTTACAACTTAAAATTTACTAGCATTGCTCTTTATTTCCTAGCCCAGCCAGATGGCAAAACACTGTTAAAAAGATATGATAGTAGCAAAACATAGAGAATTCAAGATGGAATATAAATGGGATTTTCTTCCATGGTAGTTAGTTCTCCAAGTTCCGGAAGGTGCTATGCAAACTTGTTGAAGAGAAAAATTCATCAACAATACTATACAGATATGAGTCTAATGATTTACAATAATTTTGTACCAGGCAATGTGCCTAACGGTAAATAATTATCATGGCTATTACAGTGGCAAACAACCATTTTATAATTGGATTTGGAGCCTCCTTCACTTGAGGGATTGTGCCCAGTACTCTATACATACAAGCTAAAGAGCTCAAAGATGAGGAGTACAGAAGGCACACAGAAATCCTATTACCAGTTCTGTTCTGTTGTAAATATGTCTCTCGGTTACCATTTAAATTCGTACATTTTTAGTCATAAAGGAGTGTTCCTCTTTGCCTTCATCAGTGAACTTCCTTTTTCTGTGGGTAATGCTTAGTACAGATTTTATGAGCTTCTCAAAACAATGAGAATGTGTGCTGTGAGTGTTCAGCCCTAAGTTGGACATCTGTGTAACAGCTCTTCATTGCTCACAGTATAATTTAGAAGATATAATGTGAAAATATAAGAAACAGGGAGAAGATGGAGAATACTGAGAAGGATTGTCCTTTTCACACAAGTCATCACAGTCAAGTCTTCATAGAGCTGTCATTACCTGAAAAGACCTGAAGAACACTGGACCAATCAATATTTCAATATAGCTAAGCTTGGGTCATGAAGCCATCTCCTTCCCTAGAGACTATTTATAATAACTAGTTCTTGGTGGAGGAACGTAGAAATGCCATTTTCTTCAGTGATGTATCCACTGATGGGGAATCCAGTGAATAACCTCAACTCATCCTCAAACTAGCAACACTAATCTCACTCAGTATAGTATGTAAAACACACACACACACACACACACTCACACTGTTGTGGAATAATTTTCTCTGAGATAAAACACTTCATATTAGAGAGACACTCCTTAAAATGCATGATTTTCCTTTTTTATTATCTTTAATCTTTTTTTTTCACAGTCTATTTATTATCCCCCTCCTGTTCTGCCCTCTGACAGTTCCTCAACCCATTCTTCCTCCCTCATCTCCAAGAGAAGGACATAGTCTACTCAAGAAGAAAGCTCTTTTAATTCAAATAGTAGACAACTCAACATTTTGTCAGGTCCCTGATACTGACCAGATTGCCCAGATGACCTCCTCCTCCAAGTATGTATAAGCAGTAAGACATGCTTATGGAGACTCTCAGAGAAGCCTAACTGCCAAGAAGAGGTGCAGATCAAATGAGCTACCTGAAGAGAATCTTATCAACCCATTGAGTGGCCTGCAAGTTGCACACTGTGTTCCAGGTTTCCAGCTTTCATGACACTTTTTTTTAGTGTAGAGGCTCTTGGGGATACAATTGCTTCTGACCTAGTTAGGCTCCTATAACTAACCCCTACCACCATCTATCCTACTGCAATTGATGTCCACAAACTCATCTGCTCACCATTTGACTTTAGTGGTATTCTTATTCGACCTATCATATCCTCACCTGGAGAATGTAGGAATTTTTTTTTTTTTTTAATGTAGCCCTAGTCATAAATCAGAAATCGAGATAGGTCTTGTTGAGAAGAAAGGCTTCAGCAAAAATATTTAAAGCAAATATGTAAATCACTTAAAAGTTACTTTAACGAGTGAATTTTTATAAACTCATTTCTGAAGGCTGAACTTCAAACAGTAGCTCCCTCTCTCCTTCCTTCCTTCCTTCTTTCCTTCCTTCCTTCCTTCCTTCCTTCCTTCCTTCCTTCCTTCCTTCCTTCCTTCTTTCCTTATTTTTCTCATGTTTGTGCATGTGTGTGGGTATTCACATACAAAAAAAACTAAGTGTATATTGAGGATGTAAAGGGGGTTGATCAGTTGTCATGGCCACCAACACATTTTTTAGTTTCCCAGCTCTTCTTAGAGCACATGCACATTTCTACAGTCTTACTGATGAACTCAGCACAGTCTTATTCTTGAAGATACTAAGCTGCTCAATGGCTCACTCCTCTTAGAGCACAAAGCCACACACGTTCTGGACCAAAGACCAAGTGAATTTGGCGTTTGGTGAAGTGTCCACTGCTCCAGTTCTGCCTGGGCTTTTTGAATTTTTCTCTTAGCATGTGACCATGCCGCAGCTCAGTGCCAAGCTCCTGCCCTCTATTGGTAGCCAAAACAGGAAGAACCCATTTTTTTTTCCTGAAAAAAAAAAAAAAACCCAAACATTTCATTAAGACTAATAATATGAGATATTATGCATGACACTAGAGAAATGCCAACCTTTACAGCATGATGCCTGACCCGAAATCCTATAGTGAGTTCACTTTTGATACTGACCTTCCACCTGTCTCTTGAATCTCCTCAAATGTGTCACTTGAATGAAGGGAATGATATTTCAAACATTTTAATGTTTAAGTATTTATATACATTTTGAGGAGTTATTAACAAGTGTGTTTATAGAGACTTAAACCAAATGTGAATTGTCTCTGTACTTGTGCTATGATTTCCTTTTTCATATTATTCTACTTAATTTATTCATAAAGTAGAAAATGATTTTCAAAGTATATTACATTTTAATATTTAATGCAAGCCTTTAGATGGTACCAAATGACAAACAAACCTTTTAAATATACTATTATAAATTTTATGTTTGACAAAATATAAAAGAGAAATGTTTACCACCATTTATGAAAAGTCCTGTAATTTTACATATTGAGTTACTATTAGTTAGAAAATTAATTTGAATCAATCTTATAAATCCTGGTTTTACTTTGATATATATATGAACATTTAAACATTTTGTTTGCTATAATTAAGTCAGGAAGTCGACCTACACAACTCCAGAAATGTTTAATTTCATAGAGCTTCAAATGTAGGCATGACTATGAAGAGGGCATCGTTCACAAAATCCTTAGTCCTACCACTCTAGACCCATTCAATAACAAAAATTTGATCTTAGACTTGGAAGGAGATCCTAGAGTTTAGGAGCTCTTTCTGAACTTGAAAATAACTGGAAATCATTTATCACCACCATGATGGGAAGATCAAAATTGCCTGTAGATCCAAACTCTCTTCTAGCCTTAGCACAAACCTTCCTGCAAATGCAAACACATGTGAGCACCCCATATATGTATGTGTGTATATATATATATATATATATATTATATAATATACTATATATATTATATATAAATACACACACATACATATATATCAGTCAAAACATGTAAGAAAAAATATTAAAGTGTATCTTTGTTAAGCTTATCACAATTTGGCATTTTGGGTGTTGAATTACAGTTATGATGATACATGAATTTAATTCTTCTCATACTACAATTTCTTAAAAATCCTGACATGTTTTGTTTTTCTTACAACACTGAAAGAATAAACACTATACTTTCTATATATCCTTCATGCTCTCCTAAGCTGTCCCGAGAGCTGTTAAAGACACTGGACAATTGACATCTTTAATTTCAATTGTAAATATAGCTGAATTTCATATAAATGTACAAAGAACATAAATGTCTCCAGTGGCTTGTTTCTTTTAAGACAATTGGAAAATCTACCACATATAAATAGTGTGTGTCAAAGTTTGCAGCTTTATATTAATTTATTATTTGTTTTGATATTCAAAAAAAACAATTTTAATTTGTAATTCTATAAAACACTTATCCTATATTTTTGCCAGTTGCTGAGCACTTGTTCTATGACAACACAGAAATCACTTTCATTGAAACTGCCAAGAGAGAGGGGGGAATTTAATTAAAATATCAAACTACCTGTAATTGCTTGCCTCTTTCTATTTGATAAGTATATTTTATTGAGGAACTTCAATTTCAAAATAAAATTTAAAGAATTTTAGACATAATTTCTTGGGAAAAGGAACTTTATGTTATTACTTTGAAATAGGTAATTGCTTAGAAATTTTTATGAGTTATTACTAAATTGAGATTAAAAGTGTAACTGATGAATCATATAATTGCCCTGGAAACATCCTAAATTCTTTGTTGTTCCACTATCTTTAAAAGCCTTAAAATGCAACTTTTAATTGTGTGCAAAATAATAAGTAAGATGACATAGAAAACTTTCCTAAATTTTAATTTTATAAAATTCATGCTGAAATTACATAATAGCTGGCTGTATATAATGTGTGTGTGTGTGTGTGTGTGTGTGTATGCATATGAGTTTGTGTGTGGGTGTGTGTGTGTGTGTGTGTGTATCCAAAGAAAATATTATTGACTAAATTTATAAAGCCTCTTCATTAATAATCTCTATGGATAGTTTTTTTGTAGAAAAAATCAAGGTTTTTCAATGCTATATAAAAATCCACACAGCCATAACCCGTGACAAGTTTTAGTTTTCAGTGTGTTACATGGCTATATTGATATAATGTAGGCATCTTTACCAGGGAATCACAAAGGGATAATTCAACCTTCCATTGAATGCGTATTCATTTATATGCTTCCTGAGGGCACCATCGATCATGGTCATAAGTTTACTACTACATTTATGCTGACATCTTCTAAATCTACTTTCAGTATCTGCTGACCCAGTGCTGACTCTCCCTTTGAGCTAGTGTCTTTATGACATTTGAGTGTGGGATAGATATCACCTGCAGTAATTCTTCCAATATGAACACTACTGCTTGCAGACATTTTCTGGCAAGCTGCTCTGATGCTTTCCTGATTGTGGTTGTGTATAGTAATACAAACTTTTGGCTTCTTCATTCTACTTGTGTCTGAAAATATAATTAAAGTACACCATATTTCTTATTGCACACTGTGATATTTCTGGTTGTCTGTTTTAAATTAATCTTGATTCCTTGGTCTATTAGTATGTACATGAATTCAGAATAATCTTGTAAAGTAAAGAAAAACGTGTTAAGATCCAAATTTTAAAAACATACTATAGTAAAAATAAATATATTTTAGTCAATATAAAATGAAATACCAAACCTATAATAATCAACTATTTCTTCTAAATTAATTATTTATTAAAAAATGTTAATAATTCTTAACTGAATCTTAGTTAAAATTTGCATAAACTGTGGTTAAAACTGGCTTTCCTAACATTTTATAAATATGAAATTTAACACACACGCTCATGTATAAATGAATATAGTATATATACTATATATTTATAATATATGTAATATATATATATATATATAAATATAATTGTAGTTCTTTGTTAATTTTGCACCTTACTATTACATTCACACCCTATGTCTTTTCATTTCATCCACCCTTCTCCACCTCTCCATCTTTATGTCCATTTTTGATTCCCTAAAAACTAATATATGGCCGGGCGTGGTGGCGCATGCCTTTAATCCCAGCACTCGGGAGGCAGAGGCAGGAGGATTTCTGAGTTCGAGGCCAGCCTGGTCTACAAAGTGAGTTCCAGGACAGCCAGGGCTACACAGAGAAACCCTGTCTCAAAAAACCAAAAAAAAAAAAAAGAAAAAAAAAAAAAACTAATATATGATTGAATGTATTTAAACATGGTTGATTTCCTGAAATTTACATTTTAAGAGAAAACTGAATCTCCCTTTCTTACCAATTCCGAACAGCTCCATTGCACTTAATGAAACTTCACGAACAACTCTGTACTCCATGCTGAAAATTTGTGTGTCTTGGGCTTACATAGATCTGCAAGCTTCCATAACTGCTGTAAGCTCATATATACATCAGCATTTCATTTCTAGAAAACCGTTATCTTGTAATTATATATATATGTATATATATATCTTATTATTTAATGCATTTTCTCTTCTCTTCTACCTTTATCTAAGATGTTTCTAGCAAGCAAATTTAAATAACTTATCTGTTTTGTAACTCAATGTTAAGTCTATTAATATTATGATCATTCTCTATGACACTTTTCTTCAGAATTTAATTTATTTTGCATGTATTTCAATTGATTATTATGATTTTATTATGTAACTGATTACTTGTGAATCAGTGTGCTTCATTAATTTCAACAGTTAAATCTCAGAGCAATAAAATATTTGAAATATAAACTTTTGTTATCTGTTTATAAATATGTAAAAATACATTTCAATCAAAGATTAATATGTTTTCACAATATACTGAAAGTATAAAATAATACAATTTCTTGCTCTTCTAAAGACACAAGTATTCAAACATTTCCCACAAACTTAATAGCACTCATTTTAATACTATTTTATTAAACTAAGTAAAGTAAATATATTAAAATCTTAAAACAAGAATTCAATAACTAATTTTAACTTAGTATTTTTTTTTTCAATCCTCTAATTAAAATCTATAAACGTCTGTGTGCTAGTAATAATACTCTACCACTGAAGGAAATCCTGAAGCTTTAAACTTAGCATTTAATTTTAAAAATTACATCCTTCATGTCTGAGTCTGTGCCCTTGGCAGACCTTGGGTGCTAGCTCTGGACCCAGTCTCAGAACACCCAGAGGAAGTTCGAAACTCAGGCGCTCTAATATGCTCTGGATCAGAGGTGAGGATGCCACAACATCTGCCCCAACACCAGGAGTAACTGGAACCAATGGGATCCCAGGGATCCAGGAACCTCACCTGGCCAGTGGCACTGTTTCCATCCTGTCTGGGCCAGAGCCTTGAGCAGACTTTGAGCATGAACACTGCAGCCAATCTCAGAACACCCAGAGGAAACTCCCAAGTGCTCTAACACTCTCAGGATCATAGAAAAACAGGATCTAAGGAGCTCAGACACACCAGGATCTCAGGATCCCAGAGGCAGCTTAATTCCCAGGAGCCTGATACACCCATGTTATCAGGATCATAAGATCCCAGAATTACAGGATCACAAAGACAGCTGGACTCTGAGGAGTTCTGACACAACCAGGATCACAGGAGGGACAGGCTCCAGTCAGAGACAGCAATGATGAGAGGCAAGGATGAGAACATAAACAACAGAAACCAAGGTTACTTGCCATCATCAGAACACAATACTTCCACCATAGCAAGCCCTGGATATACTATGACACCAGAAAAGCAAGATTCAGATCTAGAATTCTAGAATCACTTCTCATGATGATGATAGAGGACTTTAAGAAGGATATAAATAACCCCCTTAAAACTTTACAGGAGAACACAGGTAAACAGCTAGAAGCCCTTCTAGAGGAAATATGAAAATCCCTTAAATAATTACAGGGAAACATAACAAAGCAGGTGAAGGAATTGAACAAAACCATCCAAGAACTAAAAATAGAAGTAGAAACAATAAAGAAGTCACAAAGGGAAATAACCATAGAGATAGAAAACCTAGGAAAGAGATAAGGAGTTATAGATGCAAGCATCACCAACAAGAGATAGAAGAAAGAATCTCGGGTGTAGAAGGTACCATAGAAATCATTGATAAAACAGTCAAGGAAAATGCAAAAAGCAAAAAAATTCCTAACACAAAACATCCAGGAAAACCAGAACACATTGAGAAGACAAAACCTAAAGATAATAGATATAGAAGAGGGTAAAGATGCTCAACTTAAAGGGCCAGTAAATCCCTTCAACAAAATTATAAAAGAATACTTCCCTAACCTAAAGAAAAAAAATGCACATGAACATACAAGATGTCTACTGAACTCCAAATTGACTGGATCAGAAAAGAAAATGCTCCTGTCACATAATAATCAAAACACCAAATTCACAAAAAATAAAGAAGTAAGTAAGTCAGTAAATAAATAAATACATAAATAAATAAATAAAAGCAGTTAGGGCAAAAGATGAAATAGCATATAAAGGTAGACGACTCAGAATTACACCAGATTTCTCACCAGAGATTATAAATGCTAGAAGATTCTGGGCAAAAATCATACAGACCCTAGAACAACACAAATGACAGCACAAGCTACTATAACCAGGAAAACTCTCAATTACCATGGATCAAGAAACGAATATATTCCATGACAAAATGAAATTTATACAATATCTTTCCACAAATCCAGACCTACAAATCCAGCCCTATAAAGGATAATAGATGAAAAAGTCCAATACAAGGAGGGAAATTAAACCATAGACAAAGCAAGAAAGGAATCTTTGTTCAACAAATCCAAAGGAAGATTGCCTAACAAATATAATTCCACCTCTAAAAACAAAAATAACAGAAAGCAACAATCACTTTTCCTTAATATCTCTTAACAACAATGGACTCAATTCCCCAATAAAAGACATAGACTAAGAGACTGAATACAGAAACAGGACCCAGCATTTTGCTACATACAAGAAACAAACCTCAGCGACAAAGTCATACACTACCTCAGAGTAAAAACCTGGAAAACAATTTTGTAATCAAACAAGCTGGAGTAGCCATTGTAATATTGAAGAAAATTGACTTTCAACCAAAAGTTATCAAAAATGATTAGGAAGAACAATTGATAGTCCTCAAAAGAAAAATCTACCAAGTTGGACTCTCAATTATAAACATCTATGCTCCTAATTCAAGGGTAACCACGTTCATAAAATAAACTTTACTAAAGCTCAAAGCACACATTGCACTGCATATAATAATAGTGGGAGACTTAAAGACCTTACTCTCAGCAATGGACAGTTAATGGAAACAGAAATCAAGAGAGACACAGTGAAACTAATACAAGTTATGAACCAAAGAGATTTAACAAATATCTGTAGAACATTTAATCCTAAAAGCAAAACAAAACAACAAGAACAAAATACATCTCCTTCTCAGTATCTCAAGGAAGCCTCTCCAAAACTGACCATGTAATTGATCACAAAACAGGCCTAAACAGAAAAAAGAACTTTGAAACAATCCCATGAATCCTAGCACATCAACACAGACTAAGGGTGGTCTTCAATACCAACAAAAGCAAAGAAAATCCCACATACACATGGAAGCTTAACAATGCTCTACTCAATGATTCCTTGGTAAAGGAAGAAAGAAAGAAAGAAATTAAAGACTTTTAGAATTTAATGAAAATGAAGGCACAACATAAGCAAATTATGGGCCACAATGAAAGCTATGCTAAGAGGAAATCACATATCTCTGAGTGCCTCCAAAATAAAAACAAGAGAGAGCATACACTAGCAACTTGATAGCACACCTGAAAGCTCTAGAACAAAAAGAAGCAAATATATCCTGGAGGAGGAGACAGCAGAAAATAATCAAACTCAGGGCTGAAATCAACCAAGTAGAAACAAAAAGAACTATACAAAGAATCAACCAACCTGGCTCTTTGAGAAAATCAACAAGATAGATAAACCCTTAGCCAAACTAATCAGAGGGCAAAGAGACAGTACCCAAATCAACAAAATCAGAAATGAAAAGGGAGGCATAACAACAGAAACTGAGGAAATCAGAAAAATCATCAGATCCTACTACAAAATCTATACTCAACCAAGTTGGAAAATCTGGATGAAATGGATAATTTTCTAGACACAGACCAGGCGACACAGTTAAATGAGAATTAGATAAAACATCTAAACATTCCCAAATCCCCCAAAGAAATAGAAGTGGTCATTAATAGTCTCCCAAACACCACCACCACCACCAACAACAACAACAACAAAAATCCCAGGACTAAATAGGTTTAGTGCAGAATTCTATCAGAACTTCAAAGAAGACCTAATACCAATATCTTCAAACTATTTCACCAAAAAGAAACAGAAGGCACACTACCCAATTCATTCTATGAAGCCAAAATTATGTTTATACTTAAACCTCACAAAAACCCAACAAAGAAAGAGAACTTCAGACCAAATTTCCTTCTGAAAATCAATGCAAAAATACTCAAAATTCTCTCAAATCAAAGCCAAGAACACGTCAAAATGATCATTAACTATGATCATTAACTAAATGATCAAGTAGGCTTTATTGCAGTAATGCAGGGAGGGTTCAATATACAAAAATACATCATCATAATCTACTACATAAACAAACTCAAAGGAGGAAAAAAAACACATGATAATTTCATTAGATGCTGAAAAAGCATTTGACAAAATTCAACATCCCTTCATGTTAAAAGTCTTGGAAAGATCAGAAACTTAAGACCTATACCTAAACATAGTTAAAGCAACATAAAACAAGCCAGTAGTTAACATCAATCTAAATGGACAAAAAATTGAAGCAATTCCACTAAAATCAGGGATTAGACAAGGCAGCCCACTCTCTCCCTATCTATTCAATACAGTTCTTGAAGTTCTAGCTGGAGTAATTAGACAACAAATGGAGGTCAAAAGGATACAAATTGGAAAGAAGTAAAAATACCACTATTTGCAAATGGTACAATAGTATACATAAGTGAACACAAAAATTCCACCAGAGAACTCCTGAACCTGACAGGCAACTTCAGCAAAGTGGCTGGATATAAAATTAACTCAAACAAAACTATAGCCTTTCTATACTCAAAGGATAGTCAGGTTGAGAAAGAAATTAGCAAAACAACACACATTCACAATAGTAACAAATAATATAAAATACCGTCGTGTGATTCTAAACAAACAAGTGAAGGATTTTACCCAAAATATACTCCACTATGCCACAGGGGCACGTGTTCAACTGTGTTCTCAGTGCCTTATTTGTGATAACCAGAAGCTGGAAACAACATAGATGTCCCACAACAGAAGAATGGATACAGAGAATGTGGTTCATTTGGACAGTGGAATGTCACTCACCTATTAAGAATGAGGGCATCCTGAATTTTGTAGGCAAATGGATGGGAACTAGAAAATATTATTATCATGAGTGAGGTAACTAAGGCCCCAAAGTACAAGCATGGTATGTATTCACAAATAAGTGGATATAAGCCAAAAAAATAAAAAAATTAAAAAGGACAGAATACCCCAAATCCAGTCCAAAGAACTCGAAAGCTCAAGAAGCTGTAGTGCCCAAGTGACTATGCATCAGCCCCACTTGGCAGAGAGAGGAAAGCAATCACAATTGGGAAGGAAGAGAGAGACCTGTGAGGGGAAGTGTATGGGCTGTGGGCTGAGTGGGGGGCGAGGGGAACCTGATCTGGTACTGAGTGAGGGAAAAGCTCTGAGGGCCAGCAGAAAGAATATAAAGAGGCAACCTCAGGAAATAGAGGGTTGCAGGACCCCCTAGAATGTACCAGAGACCTGTGAGGTGAGAGACTCCCAGGACTAAAAGGGAAGGACCTTAGATGAAATGCCCGCAAGTAGGGAGAAGGAAATTATAGAGTCAACCTCTAGCAGGAAGATAGGACATCAAATGAGGGATGGGGTTGCCATCCTACAGTCACAACTCCGACCCGTAATTTTTCCTATCTGAAAGAATTACAGGGTTGGAAATGGAGAGGATCCTGAGTAAAAGAAGGTCCAGTGACAGGCCAAAATGGGATCCAGTCCAAGGGGTAGTTCCAAGGCCTGACACTATTATTGAGGCTATGGAGCACTCACAAAATGGGTCTATCATGACTGCTCTCTGAAAGACACAACAAACAGCTGAAAGAGTCAGATACAGATATTAGCACCCAACCAATGGATAGAAGCAGCTGACCCCTATCATTGATTTAGGGAAGGCTGAAAGACACCGAGGACAAGGCAATCCTGTAGGAGGACCAGTAGTCTCAATTAATCTGGACCTCGAGATCTCTCAAATACTGGACACCAAACAGCATACACCAGTTGATATGAGGCCCACAAAACACATACAGTAGAGGACTTCCAGGTCTGTGTTCATTCAGAGATGATGCAGCTAAACCTCAAGAGACTGGAAACACAAGAGAGTTTAGGGGTCAAGTAGGGTGGGGTGTGGGAGCATCGAAATGGAGACAGGGTGAGTTGGGGAGAAGGTGTGGGATGTGGAACAGTCAGAGGGTAGATGGGAAGGGCAGGGATTGGAATATGGAGTTTAAAAAATAAAATAAAAATAAAATAAAATAAAATAAAGTTCTCCCATGCTCATGCATTGGCAATATTAATATAGTAAAATGTTTATCTTCCCAAAAGCAATCTACAAATTCAATGTAATCCCCATCAAAATTCTAACTCAATGCTAAATAGAGTTAGAAAGAGCAATTTGCAAAATCATTTTGAATAACAAATTACCCAGTATAGCAAAAACTCTTCTCAACAATAAAAGAACTTCTGGGGGAATCACTATCCCTGAACTTAACCTGCATTACAAAGCAATAATGGTAAAAATACCCTGCAAGTTATTGGTACAGAGACTGGCAATTAGATTAATGCAAATGATTTGAACACCCAGAAATGAACCCACACACTATGTCACTTGATCTTTGACAAAGGTGCTAAAACCATTCAGTGGGAAAAAAAAGACAACATTATCAAAAATTGGTGCTGGTTCAACTACAAGTCAGCATGTAGAAGAATACAAATTGATCTATTCTTATCTCCTTGTTTAAAGCTCAAGTCCAAGTGGATCAAGAACCTCCACATAAAACCAGATACACTGCATCTAACAGAAGAGAAAGTGGGGAGGAGCGATGAACACAGGGGCATAGGGGAAAATTTTCCTGAAGAAAACACCAACGGCTTATGCTCTCAGATCAAGAATTGACAAATGGAACCTCATAAAATTACAAAGCTTCTGTAAGGCATAGGACACTATCAATAGGACAAAACAGCAACCTAAAGTTTGGGAAAAGATCTTTACCAATCCTTCATCTGATATAGGGCTAATATACAATATATACTAAGAAATCAAGAAGTTAGAATCCAGAGAATCAAATAATCCTATTGAAAAAACTGGGGTACAGAGCTAAACGAAGAATACTGAGGAATATTGAGTAGCAGAGAGGCACCTAAAAAAATGTTCAACACCCTTAGTCCTCAGGGAAATGAAAATCAAAACAACCCTGAGATTCCACCTCATACCAGTCAGAATGGCTAAGATCAAAAACTCATGGCACAGCAGATGCTGGTGAGGATGTGGAGAAAGAGGAACACTCCTCCATTGTTAGTGCGATTGCAAGCTGGTACAACAATTCTGGAAATCAATGTGTTGGTTCCTCAGAAAATTGGATATGGTGTTACCTGAGGATGCAGCCATACCCAAAAGATTTTCCAAGAAATAACAAGGAAACATGCTCTACTATGGTCATAGAAGCCTAATTTAAATAACCAGAAGCTGGAAAGAACTCAGATGTCCTTTAACAGAGAAATGGATACAGAAAATGTGGTACATTTACTCAATGGAGAATTACACGGCTATTAAAAATGCTAACTTCATGAAATTCTTAGGCAAATGGATGGAACTAGAAAATATCATCCTGAGTGAGGTAACCCAGTCACAAAAGAACACACATGGTATGCACTCACTAATAAGTGGATATTAGCCTAAAACTCGGAATACCCAAATAACAATTCAGAGACCACATGAAGTTCAAGAAGGAGGAAGAGCAAAATGTGGGTGTCTTCAGTCTTTTTTAAAAAGTGAAATAAAATATTCACAGGAGCAAATAATGGAGATAAAGTGTGGAGCAGGAACTGAAAAAAAGGCCATCCAGAGACTGCCCCACCTTGGGATATATCCCATATGCAGTCACCAAATGCAGACACTTTTGTGCATGCCAAGAAGTGCATGCTGAGAGGAATCTGATATAGCTCTCTCCTGAGAGGCTATACCAGAGCCTGGCAAATACAGAGGTGGGTGCTTGAAGCCAACCATTGGACTGAGCACAGGGTCCCCAATGAAGGAGCTAGAGAAAGGACCCAAGGAGCTGAAGGGGTCTGCAACCTCATAGGAAGAACCACAGTACCAACCAACCAGACATCCCAGAGTTTCCAGGGACTAAACCATCCACCAAGAAGTGCACATGGAAGGACCCATGAATCTAGCTGCCTAGGTAGCAGAGGGTGACCTTGCTGGACATCAATGGGGGGAAATGCTCTTGGTCCTATGAAAGCTTGATACCCCAGTGGAGAGGAATTTGACAGCAGAGACATGGGAATGGGTGGATGAGGGCACACCCCTTATAGAAGCAGGGGGAGTTGGGATGGGATAGGGGATTTCCAGCAGGGGTGAACAGGGAAAGGGAATGGCATTTCATGTGTACATAAAGAATATATCTAATAAAAATACATAAATATTATTAATTGCTTAAAATTTTGTAAGTATTTGAAATCTAGCTCAAAGTTGCTACTCCAATTTTTAATGGAAAAAATCTCTCTTAATTTATGAGATTTCTTCATTTTAAAGATGTAATGCTGTTCATGTTAAGAACTACAGTCTTCTTAGGTGACTTCTGAATATGAAAAGTCAAACAATATCAGTATGAGAAATATCTTCCTTTATAAAAGTAAATACCAAACTCTTTCAAAACTTCAATCGTGAGCCAGGAAAATTGTCACAAGATTGAATTTCGTTATGGTCTATGAAGCAAATCATTGGGAATACTAACCACTTGACCTGACATGGTTCTTGAAATAACCAGTGGGAAAGTGAGGAAGGAGCAGGAGGAGAGAAGGAGAAGACTAGAAGAAAGGAAAAATTAGAATGAATGACAGAGGGAGAGAGAGGAATGAATAGAAGAAACATAAAGAAAGATATTATATTGATAGTAAATATAGAAGAAAATATAATAAGCATAACAAAATATCACATCATCAAAAATAGAAAAGACATGTTTAGACAAATGTTTAAATCATTTCTGTAATTTGCTCCCTCAAAATTACATTGCAAAATTACTTCACTCACATGTCCAGCCGAAAATGATTTTTATTTTGCTTCTTTTAATACATTTTGCTACCTTATTTGACAGGATAAATGAACAAACATCCTGTTTTCATCTGCTAAGTATGTCTATAGATTTTAAATGCCAAGCCAGAAATACATAAACAGTAACTATGATTTCTCAACCTCCTGACTAGCTTACATACATTCTTCCAAGTAATATACATTTGTAAACATCATACATTTCATTATAAAGCTAATGCAATCTGCATAGATTTTCCTTGCAGCATACCTTTGCAGTGTTTTCTATTATATTTTACACAGACGGGAGAAAATAGTTTCCCTGCCTGATTCCACATAGAGCTTCAAAAAGATTTTGATAGATCTACAAATTTATAAAATAAAAGTTAAGACACAGTCTTGTTTTCTCACCACAACGGTGATGACAGTCTCCCAGAGACATAATCACCAAAGTCAATGCTTGCCTCTGAATGGTGCTTCTGCTGCAGTGTTTTATCATAGCGATACGAAAGTGACTAAAACATGTGTATGACTCTCTGATTTAGATTTAGTGACACATATTCTAATCAACAGTGATATATAGAAAACCAAATAATTTCTCTTATTTATCTATTTTTGAAAATTTGTATGAATGCATGTGTGTGCATGTATACATGCACATATTGTATATTACATATAATCTTTTTATCTATTTAATCACCAATAAGAGCATAATTTCCTTTTCTGCATACTAGTATTTACGTATGTAACAATTTTAAGATAGTGGCATCTTACTTTGAAGAGTGAAATTCAGGTAAAATTTTATCATTTTCCTTAGAATATGCATAAACAGTTAAAAGCTTATTGCAGCCAGGGAGTGGTGGTGCTCACCTTTACTCCCAGCACTTGGGAGGCAGAGGCAGGGAGATTCTAGGCGTTCAAGGTGAACCTGGTTTACGTGAGTTCCAGAACAGCCAGGGCTACACAGAAAAACTCTGTCTCAAAATAAATAAATAAATAAATAAATAAATAAATAAATAAATAAATAAATAAATAAATAAATAAATACATAAATAAATACATAAATAAATACATAAATAAATACATAAATATAATTTAAAAAGCTTATTGCAGTTTCTAGACAAGATTTTTCATAAACAATGTGCATTATAACACATTGATTATTCTCAAATATCCAGAACTTGCCTCAAGTTGCTTTAACTATAACTAAATAATAAATATGTTATATAAGCTGATACATTTCTCTTTTTAATTTGATGCTTATAGCAAGCAATGTAACATATCATTAGTATCATAACATAGTTACTACTTTTTCTAATATATATTTTTGCAAAGCTGCTTTGCATTAGTGACTTGAGAAAATGTATAGAGCAATATATTTATTACATATATTCCTATATTATAAAAAAAATTATTGTAATTTGCTTTTTATATTGTTATTTTGTTTTTGTCTTTTAAACTGAGGAATGAGACTAGTGTTTTTACATGATATAAAAACCCGCCTCCCTTCAATATGTGTTTGTAACCCTCAAACATTTGTATTTTATAAGTATTTTTTAATATAATTTTTTATTATTATTAATATTTTCTTTATTTATATTTCTTTTTTATTTATTATTATTTTCTTTATTTACTTTTAAATTGCTATCCCTATACCCCACCCCTGCCCCTGCTCCCCTACCCTCTCATTCCCACTACTTGACACTGGCCTTCCCTGTGCTGGGTCATATAAAGTTTACAAGGCCAAGGGGCCTCTCTTCCCAATGATGGCTGATTAGACCATCTTCTGCTAAATATGCACCTAGAGACAGGAGCTCAGGGGGTACTAGCTAGTTTATATTGTTGTTGCACCTACTGCTTGTGGACGTTGTACATCGTGGTGCGCACTAGGCTCCGCACCACGATGTACAACGTCCACAAGCAGATAACCATTTGGAAGATCTTCTGGGTATATGCCCAGAAGAGGTATTGTTGGGTCCAGTACCATGCAGTTTTTATCACAATTGCTCTGTAGTACAGTTTAAGGTCAGGCATGGTGATTCCACCAGAGGTTCTTTTNNTGTTGAGAATGGTTTTTGCTATCCTAGGTTTTTTTATTATTCCAGATGAATTTGCAAATTGCCCTTTCTAACTCTGTGAAGAATTGGGTTGGAATTTTGATGGGGATTGCATTTAATCTGTAGATTGCTTTTGGCAGGATGGCCATTTTGACTATGTTAGTCCTGCCAAGTATTTTTTTAAAGAAGTCAAGATAGTATATAGTCCAAAGGCAAGGAGCAGATTCAATAGGAGATGATACAATACAGATGTTGAAATAAGTAGATAGGCATAAAATGTGATATATTTTTTGGTTTCTTTTATATCATATACTAACCTATTATCAGAAACGTGGTTTAATTTGTTTCAAGGATAGATTTCTCTTCAAAATTTTGGTTCCTTAATTATGCAACAAATTCTCATTTTTCTATGTTTATGATTTAAAAAGAAGATTATAATAATAAAAATAATGTAATATTAAAAATATTACCAAGACTATTTATGAAGTACTTTCTTTTTTTGTTTCTACTACTTTATACATTTCTAAGTTTATATTTAAATCTTTTATTTGACTTTGTTTTAATGTAAATTTTGAAAAATGTGTGTAGATTCCTTCTTTGGGATATGGACATCTAGGCTTCTCAAAATCATCTTCGAACTGTCTGTTCCCAATTATGTCCATGTCCCGCTTACTAAGGTCAAGTTCATGATGAGTTTACTTTCAATCCCATATTGTAATTGATCTCGCAATGTTGTTGTTGTTTTAAATATAATTGTTTTTCCAAATAGTTTGAAAGCAGTCACGCTGTGTGACACAGGGAAGACAAAACTTTGACCTAGAGAGATTAGCAGAAATTTCCTTAATGGAAACTGAAATGGGAGAACAAAACTTAAAAGCTTTGAATAGGACCAAAACTCTGTGAAGAGATGTTAATCGGGATGCCATCTCTGGTATTATATCCTGCATTGATTCTATCAGGAAAACTTGCTGCAGCTTTCATTCCTTTATCACTGAAAAAACTATGCCCTGTCTTTCTTGCAATTGTCTAGGAAATAATCTGGGCATTTTGTAACACAAACTGCACAACCCTCGTATTTCCATTTCTTTAAGAAAATAAAATATTGCTGGTGTATGCAATAATGTCTGCATTTGGTGGCTGATTGTGGGATAGAACTCCAGGTGGGGGAGATTCTGAATGGTCCATCCTTTCATCTCAGCTCCAAACTTTGTCTTGGTAACTCCTTTCATGGGTGTTTTGTTCCCCATTCTAAGGAGGGATGAAGAATCCACACTTCCATCCTTCTTCTTCTTGGGTTTCATGTGTTTTACAAATTGTATCTTGGGTATTCTAAGTTTCTGGACTAATATCCACTTATCAATGAATGCATATCATGTGAGTTCTTTTGTGATTGGTTTACCTCATTCAGGATGATACCCTCCAGATCCATCCATTTGCCTAGGAATTTTTTTAAATAGCTGAATAGTGCTCATTATATAAATGTACCACATTTTCATGATCCATTCTTCTGTTGAGGAACATCTGGGTTCTTTCCAGCTTCTGGCTATTATAAATAAGGCTGTTATGAACATAGAGGGGCATGTGTTCTTATTACCAGTTGGAACATTTTCTGGATATATGCCCAGGAGATGTATTGTTGGATCGTCCAATTTTCTGAGGAACCACCAGACTGATTTCCAGAGCAGTTGTACAAGCTTGCAATCCCACCAACAATGGAGGAGTTTTCCTCTTTCTCCACATCCTCGCCAGCATCTGCTGTCACCTGAATTTTTGATCTTAGCTATTCTGACTGGTGTGAGGTGGAATCTTAGGGTTGTTTTGATTTGCATTTCCCTGATGATTAAGGATGCTGAACATTTTTTGAGGTGCTTCTCAGCCATTCGATATTCCCCAGTTGAGAATTCTTTGTTTAGCTCTGTGCCCCATTTTTCAATGGGGTTATTTGGTTTTTCTGGAGTCCACAATCTTAAGTTCTTTATATGTATTGGATATGCCAGCAAGATTTTGCTGAAAGGACCCTGATATAGCTGTCTCTTTTGAGGCTATGCCAGTGCCTGGCAAACACAGAAGTGGATGTATACACTCAGCTATAGGATGGAACACAGGGCCTCCAATGGAGGAGCTAGAGAAAATACCCAAGGAGCTGAAGGGGTCTGCAACCCTATAGGTGGAACAACAATATGTACTAACCAGTACCCCCAGAACTCATGTCTCTAGCTGCATTTGTAGCAGACGATCGCCTAGTCAGCCATCATTGGGAAGAGATGCCCCTTGGTCTTGCAAACTTTATATGCCCCAGTACAAGGGAATACCAGGGCCAAGAAGTGCGAGTGGGTGGGTAGGGGAGCAGGTGGGGGAGGATATAGGGAACTTTCAGGATAGCATTTGAAATGTAAATAAAGTAAATACCTAATAAAAATTGAAAAAAAGAGAAAACAACAGAAAAGTTTACATAGAGCCAGTAGATAAGAGGCTCACAGCTATAAAGCAGCAAAACAAACATACTTTTCTCTCCAAATTGACCATTGAAATTATTGGAGGTAATAATGTAAAGCTTAAAATGATTTGGCATTTTAATTTGTTCCACTGTATTCTGAGATTTTAATCAATGACATGCTTCAAACATTCCATAGGTTCTTCATGCTTCTAATTTCTGCATATTATAGCTGCCATATTAAAATCTGTGTTCCCATCATGATTTTATACATATTTTATAGGCAATTAATTCTCCTTTAAGTCTATGGAATCTGTAGCTAATATATACTACTTGGCTGTCAATTTCACTTTTTTCAAATACAGGGTACCCATTTAATAAATGTTTTTGTCTTTGTTTCTGGAGATATTTTAGTGTTTTAAATTTTTAACATATTCCTTTCTTTTCATATTTATTTATATTGCTCATATATTTAGTTTCACTTGTGGATCTGTTTGTATGTCCTGTATTCCTTCCTGATCTTCCAATTATAACATAATTATAAATGTCCTTTGTGATTTTTTTGCTTCTTAGACATGCAGGGTTTTTTCTGTATATTAGTTTATTCTAGATATTACAGAAAATTAGGGCAACTTACCCTTTTCAGTAAAAATGCATGCTTCCTTGGTTACAGACATTTAAAATATTATTTAAGAAGTGTTTAACATATATCTCTTAGAGGCTTCTTTGTCTCTGAAACGTGAACTGAGTTAATTTTCCTCATTCTCCTCCCCTCTCCTTCCCTTTTCTCTCCTTCCCTTCTTCCCTCCCTTCTTTGTTTCTTACCTTGTTTCTTCTCTTATTTTATTTTTTACTTTTTAGAAAAGATGGTACACATGTTTGCTTCCCTATTTTGGTGAAAAAAAACCTGTAAATTTTAGGTTGAGTTAATCATGTAGCATTTTACTATATAGTACAGTTCAAAATGTTTCCTGCAGAAACCAAAATAATTTTAAACAATTGATCACTATGATATGTATATTTAAGTGTTTTTAAGGCCTGTCTACTTCAGTTATTCAGTGATGAAATTAAATATCTGCGAAGTAGCTTTTGAATACTTTGATACTTCTGTACATATTTTATATTTTATATTTTATATTTTATCCTGCGGAAAAATTCATTTCATTGAAAATTTTTTATTTGTGCTAGGAGTAACAATTTTTGGGTTTTGATTTAATACAATGATATAAGCAATGATAAATATCTCATTGAACTTGTATATTAAAACTATATCAATAGTAATCTATCCATAAAGTAACAAAGTACATGTCTCCTAAGAATTTGCATATACATATATCCAAATACAATCTCAATAAACAGATTATAATGAAAGATGCATTGCTATAGCATGTTGTTTTCATTGATTGCTGTAAATATATTTGGCATGTCTTTACATATTGTGTGATATTGTAAATGATGCTTGCTATGTATCCACTACTCTGGCAATCTAAGGTTGTATTATAACTCGATATTTTTATATATTTTCAAAAGATGTTTTTGTGTGCATATATTTGCTATGTTACGTATAGCCATGTTATTGGTAGTGCAACCAGAGGTTGATCAACAATATGATGAGTAAATCAGTACCCTGAGAATTACATGACTGAGAAAGGACCTCAAGTTGAGGACAAATACTAATCCTCAATATTGCTCACCATATCAAATCATCAGATAACAGCTCATAGGTTATTTTGTAGAATGATTCATTAAACATATTTCAAATGAAAAGAAAGATTGTGATAACTTTTATTCCAGTAATTCATAGAGAATTCAGATTAAGAATCAGTCAAAAAGTGTGATAAAATCTTTTCAATCAATATCTGAACTACAACATTGAAGTTTGGCGACTAATTGTTATGTCATAATTGAAACATGTAGAACAACGCATTCCCAAAGAACCGAACTTTATATTTTATGTTATAAGTTACAACTTGCATATGTAACATGACCTGAGTAAGGAATTAGAGATAGTGTTTAAAGCTTATATATGAACTTGTTTTGGTTTTGGAATGCTCCTTATAGTGAAAGTAATTTGTTGAAAAAATATAGCACTAATTCGTATTCAGTTTACTATTTTGTTTAATTTAAATGATATTGTACCTAAAACATATAGCTATAAGAAATGTGTAATATCAACTTTCAAATCATCAAATTCCTGCAGAAAAATCAAATGAACAAATATGTCAGAAAAAATAATGCAAAAACATGAATGATTTAATATTATGTAAAAAATAATCATTAGTATCTAGTTTATAATTCTAGCAGGATTTACACAAAGATTTTAATGTAGAGAAGAATAGAGAAAAATGTTTCATTCATTTTAAATTACAAAGTTTGAGTATTCTCACTGTCAACAGAAATGTTCTTACAAATGAAGTGAGAAATCCAAGGTTTGATACTGACATATGTTTGTTCGTCAGATCATTAATTTGACAATGCTTTTTAGTGGGTCAAGCAAGTTATTACAGATATGCAATTATCTCTGGAGCACTTCAGCAATTGTGAAAGTGCTAAAATGTAACATATGCTTTTCCTTTCTCCAAAAATGATGGAATATTTCTGAAAAGATCTGACAGCACCAATGATGAGTCAAGAAGATTCTAGAGATTGTTTTGACAGAGGCCTTACTAGGCACACTGAATCTCATCTCTCTTCTTAATGAGGAAGTTACTTCCCATAAACTTTGAAAAAGCATGCAATTAGAGCATATTTCGTCAAATGGAAAATACTAGCATTGTTATTGTTTTTCATCAAATGTAGAAAAATTAATATGGTAGAATTTAAAAGACTGAAGAAAATTTTATTAGGTATCTCTATGTGGATTTCAAACAAGATATTTTAATCATATTATCCTCCAGTCTTCCAGTTCTTTCCAGTTATCTTTCTTCTCTACCAATCTTATTGTGTGTACTGTTTGGTTTTAAAAAATAAAATGACAAATAAGTGATCAATATTTTCTGCCAAGAAGTTTTTGGATGTGTGTTCTTTCACTGGCATGTGGCCAGTTTATCAGGAAATACACTCGAAGAAAAGTACAACTCTTTTGCTTTCCCTCCTATTCTTTCAACTAATAATTGCCCAAATCTCTAAAGCAACTTCCCTTTGTATGTTGGCAAATATCTGTGTTTGTAGTGTTTTTATACATGTAGTTAAAATCACTTTGAGTTCATTTGTATGTTCCATTAACCTGGTACTCCCTCAAGCAGAAATCTACTTTTTTTAAAAAAATTTAATTTATTTATTTACTTATTCATTAATTTCATCCCAAATTCTGATCTTCCTCCTGGTCCTTTCCTCATACATTTGCTCTCCCCTATTCTCCCTCCCATCTCCTCTGAGAGGGTGGTACCCTTCCTGGGTATCCCCCACCCCTGTTACATTAATCTCTGCCACATTAGCCAGATCCTCCTCCACTGAGACCAGACAAGAAAGCCAGGAAGACTGAGCTCCATATGTGCTGGAAGCCTTGTTTCAGCTTGTATATCTTCTTTGGTTGGTAGCTCAGACTTTGAGAGCTCCCAGACGTCTAGGTTTGTTGACACTTGGTCTTTCTGTGTGGTTCCAAGAATAAACATATATATACTTACACATACACTCTTTTCCCTTCCATTTTCTTTAAATGGATAGAGACATAGTCAGTCGCATATTTAACCAATAGATAAAAAATATTAGTTTAAGTAAAAAAAGATAAAAGCCAGCAGGATGAATATCTTGTTCAAACTGTGTAATATTGCGAGCATAGATAGATAGATAGATAGATAGATAGATAGATAGATAGATAGATAGATAGATAGATGCTGACCAGTTGGTATTAGAAAACAAATTGGTGAAGGTATCTTTTCTTCTGAAAACCTCTTCCGTGCTCAGCATTCTTTTTGTCTGTAGCTCTTTATCTATGGATGAATCCCTTATCATTCTTGGCCAAGATTATGGCTTATGCCTCCATTCCCAGTGGTCATATGGTTGAGTAAAGATGGCTTCTGTGTGTACAATGTCATCTAGGATGGTATATTGTGTTCCAGATCATCCTAGGATAAAAAATATAATGTTCCAAACTTTTAAGTATATTATTTTGAGGGGATACTGTGCTCCATATTAAATAAAATAATTATAATGAAGTCAACCATAAACATAATTCATTAAAATAGGTTGATGATAAAGAAATAAAATTGATTTAAATAATTTAACATATATAACCTCACTATTTCATTGAAATTCTTTTATCTCAACGTGTATATCTTAACAGCAACATTATTGAAAGGTGACAATAGTGTATGGTATGATAAAGTTAAAAAAAGCCCCAAAATTCCAGTTTATCTTGACATTATATGGCAATTACTAAAAAAATACGACAATTTTCTCAAATGACACCTGAAAAAAAATGTGAAGATAATGCCTGTTGTTAAGAAAGAGAGTTTAATATATGCTGAACCCTGTCACATAAGATAATTGCTGCTCCAGGAACCAAACGATTTAATGTCTTGCTAAATTATTGTGAATTTTTTCACATTAAATTTTTTATCTTAACACTCAGGAGTGGGTGGATTGGGGCATAGGGGGAGGGGGAGGGGATAGGAGATATTCAGAGGAAACTAGGAAAGGGGTAGCATTTGAAATGTTAATGAAGAAAATACCTAATAATAAAAGGAAAAAATACTCGGTAACATAAGCCATTAGTGGTATAATTCCTGAAAATAACTTTATTATGTAAGAATGGCTGAGTACTTTGGAGATCAAAGCAGAAAGCCATTCCACTCCTCCTCTGTTTCCCATCCTGACAAACATTTCCTCTAGCTGGGGCTGAGTAGCAAGCTCCTCTATATGTGTGAGAAATAAATGCACTTCACTGATGTTCTATGTGGCACACTTGCTGGTGTTGGGCCACTCTGTTGGCTAGAGAAATGAGTAATTTTTAACATATCATCAAAATTATAAAGTTCCGCAGTAAATTTTCTGGACATGTTTTTATAGATATAAAATTATACTGGCATTTCCTTATCATAAAAGTTTTAAAAATGAAGACAAAAATGTAACTTCATGTTTCAAGGTTTTATTAAAGTCCCTTTCCAGATAATAAAATATACATACACACAGGTGGGAGTGCACTTTGTATGTGTGTGTGTGTGTGTGTCTGTGTGTGTGTGTGTGTGTGTGTGTGTGTGTTTGTATACAAAGAATGCAATTCCTTTTTAAGTTATCAAAAAAACTTACCCAATATATCAACCAAACCTGGAACGTAAGTGTCATATATTGACATGGTTGTTACGTGCTGTCTCCAAATTGTCTGTATGTATTTCACGATATCCTATATAGTGTATTGTATCAAATCGTAGCCCACATCAAAAAAAAAATCATACAGTCATCCTAACTGCACCAATATTAAAAATTATGAATAGAATCTTAAAAGATATTAATTAATTTTATAAAACAAAGTATAGTTTTACATTTTATGAATATATTAATCATAGCATGTTTTTACTCCAGCTGAAAAATACCGAACATATTTTTTTCAGAATAACATGATCTGTTTTACTTGTTAATTATTAACTATAATTCAGATGCATAAACTCAACAGATGTGATTTTAATACTTTCCATCTTTAGATATAATTGTTCTTTTATAAGAATTGGAAGAAAGAAGTAAATTACCTTTGTTTTAGCCACTGAAATGACTGAGGAAAATAATAAAATAATTGACCATTAGCAGTAAACATTATCTTGTTTATTAATTCTTGGATTTATAGCTTAATAATGTAGTTCTTGTACTTTCACAGCAACAAAACCTTTTAATTTAATGTCTAGAACACATTTGCCTGCTATAAAGTAAAATTATTTCTACTATAAATGTCCCAAAATAATGCCTCCATAAGAAACTATGCCTGTATACTTCTTCTTAGAAAATTTAACCTACAAAATATTTGGAAAAAAATGTTCAAATTCAAAAGAAGATTTAAAAAAATACAAAAATTTAGGTGCAGCTAAAAAAAGAGATGACACAGTGGGTTAGGTATAGCATTGGTAGGAAGAGGGGAAAGAATATCTGTAGAGGAATATTAGTCCAGCAACATTGCTGCTCTCCCAAAGGATCACATCCAAAGTCCTTCTAGATCTGTATGATCAGGCTGGAATACATACATATTCTGGATACTATCCTTAATCCTGAATAATGCCATGTCTGCAAATGATATCTAATCGAGGGGCAAACAAACTGACTAATCAGAGAAAAGTTTGACAGAATAAGTCAGAGATAAGATATGCCCATTTCTCAGGAGAACAGCACAGGAGAGAAGGGCTACTTAAGAGCAGCTCACAGTGAGCCATGAGGGGAGTACAGTTCAGTTAAATTCTAAAATGGGGGTAGTCATTTATTTTTAAGTATTTTTCTACATTCTATGTGATTTCTATCACCTTATTGGATCTAGACAGTTTGGTTCTGCATTATATGTTGTACACACCCAAACAATGAACAAATAATACACTTTTTTATTTATATTATATTTATTCACCATAACTTTTCATAACTATATTAATAGCATTTGATTCTATTTTTATTAATGTATATGGTATACATGAATATGTTTTCATTTATAAAGTGGCTCTCAAAATGTAGTCTGTATAAAAATCTTTTTCATCATCATTTTACTAGAACAGAAATAATTTAAGAACACAGAAACTTATTCTTCACACTGATTTCGTTTATACTTGCTCAAAATTATTATTCTTTTAATGATATTTTCACAACAGTAAACAATGAGATATATAATACTTCCACAAAGTTTATTCCATTTTGTGTTCAAGAACCATTATATTTTTTTTTTCATTTGAGGGTAAATGATGTAAATAAGAAATGCAATTTAAGACTAAATCACATTCTGTAATAATACTAATTTTTTAAGTATTTCAAAATAAAATATAATTTCCCTAAAGTTAGAACTGTTACTAATTTGAATATGTCATTTCACGTCATCAGTCTACATTTTAGAAAGCATTAGCAGCCTTTATTTTGTTTAACTAACAAATAACTAAGGATACTCTGATATTCCTCAAAGTATTTAATGCATTCAGTGTTTAAAAAAACGTTGGTATGGTAAGGTTTTAAAGAAACTGATTTTTAAATCTTCTTGTTAGCTTTTTTTTTTTTTAAGATTTATTTATTTTATGTATATGAGTATGTTGTTGCCTTCTCTGGGCACACCAGAAGAGGGTATCAGAACACAATACAGATGGTTGTGAGCCACCATGTGGTTGCTGGGAATTGAACGCATGACCTCTGGAAGAACAGTCAGTGCTCTTAATGACTGAGCCATCTCGCCATCCCTCCTGTTAGGTTTTATATTCCAGCTTTGATTTCTATGCTTCAAATTTCTAAATATTATTTTCATATGCAAACAAGTATAAACAATTCAGCTTAATTTTTCTTTAATTTTTTTCCTTTCTTACCAGCTGCCAATTTGCATATGGATTGGGGCTATACTGTATTGTCTACAGTTTGATCACTAAATCTATTTTTCTGTTAATTGTAGATACAATTAAATTCTAAACCATCATTTTTAGTATTTCTATTTATGTTACTTTGCTTGATATTGATTTAATTGTGCCTCTTCTGAATGGTGAATAATTAAAATTCTTCAAAGAGATTAGAAGCAGTTAATAAATATTATCAAGATATAATTCATAATAATTTTTAGAATTGATTTTTAGGGTAATTGAAAAGACTAACATAACTTGTTATGTTTCGTAGTAAAATACTGTAGGCATATGTCTGAGTCTGCAAAAGAACTAAATTCTGTACTTGATTTTTCAAAGAGAAAAAAAAATGTTAGCTAACTTGTTCATCCTATTTTATCTTTCTTTTCTAAAGTCAATTAGTTTAGCTTACAATATGGCCATCTCTTGAACATAGACTCAGTTACTGGAGCCAAAGTGTTATACCTGCTCTCTACTCTGGCGGGGAGATTTGGATGGGCAATTCACAAAATGAACAGTGTTATGGCTAGTAGAAGAACATAAGAGTGAAATTTCTGTTGAAACATACAGATGGGAAAAAAATGAACCAAAACTATTGTTTACGTAGGGAACCAATAAAGAAACATTTGAAGACTAGAAAATAATAAATAAATAAATAAATAAATAGGGCAAAACTGTTCCTGTTCTATGGCAGTACATTTGTTACAATGAACTGTGTCTTAATTTACACAGTTTTAATATAACTGTTTCTAAATTTGTTATGGTTAAAAAGGATAGTATTCGAAAACTGTACAAAACTCTTTACAATTCTTTTTCACATTTGGTCTTGGTCAGCTGCTGTTCTACCATTGGAACACCATCAGGAATCTGCCAATCATCTGTATATCCACTGTGGATATAGAGTTGATTGATAACTAAGCTGAAAAACGTTATCTTTTTCTCTAGGGAAACCTGGGTGACTAGAGTTTGATTATTGGCTAAGATAAGTGCAAGAATTATGATGTGCAGTTCTACTGCTCTCTAAACCAGTTTCTTCACTAAGAGTTTTCCATGGGTTCAATATGTTAAGTCAGCTTTACTTGATTAATGACAAGAGAGTGTTTAAAATCTTCACTAAATCTTTTTTGAGCTTCCTCGAAGCTGGGAATCCTCACACAGATGCTACACTGGCTGCTTGAATAAGGACTCTGAAAGCTTCTGTAAAGAACATTAGCTGACTTTGGATCATTTTCTTTACTGTCCCTTTCTTTCCCATATTGTAGGTCTTTAAGTGAAATACTTTCTGTAGCATCTACTTAACTGTCTCAAATACAGAAGCATTGGGAAATTTTGTGTATATAGTATTGAAAGTGGGAAAGATTAAACTCTGTTTTGCAGATTAACGGTCACTTCCTGGTATAAATTTGTAATTATCTTTTACCATATCAAAACTGAATGCTTTGAGTATACTGGCTATATATATCTTTGTCAACTTTCATATAGCCAATTTCCCAAACACTGAGATCTTAATATCTTGAATATAAGATTTCTACAAATCAAATTTTAAGGATACAAACAGATCACAATGGCTTTGCAACTATAAATATCTAAAGGAAGATACTTCAAAATTTTAAACATGTAGAAATTAATGTCATGGTAACATTAAGGGGCAATTCAAAATTAGTTTTATTAGGAATATGAAATTCAGTCATCAATTTTCACTGAAGTCAAGTTATGAAGTAGAAATATAAACAGCATCCCTGAGTTCCTTTGTCTGGACCATGGCTCTCCCTGCCTTCCCAAGGAGACCTGTTGGCCCAAGCAACAACCAAGTTAGACCCCTCCTCTCTAATCTTCTCTGCTGGGTCCTCCTGAGGCACAGTCAGCACTGCTGAGCAGTGAGTGCTCTATACCCTGAGCTCTATTATCTGGTACACTGTTCTACCTAAATTTATGAGAAGGACAGTGAGCCAGAAGGACTTACAAGTAAGATTCCACCCACTGACTATCCCCATCCCCTGATAAGTCCTTCTGAAATGCAAGTAGCATTGGCAAGTTGTGCTCTGTCCCCTGAGCTCCATTGTCCAGTCCACAAATCTGACTTCCTTCCAGAGTAGGCCTGCTGATCCAAAAACCATCTAGTGGGACAGCCAGCAACAGGTACAACCAAATGACTAAATCCTGGCATAAGAACACATTCAACTAGAGTGAGGGCAAGACAGCACCGTCAGAGCCCAGCTATTCTACCATAGCAAATCCTGGATTTCCTAATATAGTAGAAAAAAAAAAAAGAAGCTGACCATAAATCCACTTTTATTAAGAAATAGAAACCATTAAATAGAAAATGATAAAGTCCCTTAAAGAAATCAGGAAAATAAAATCAAACAAGTAAAGAGGATAAATAAAACTGTTCAAGATTTAAAAATAGAAATAGAAGCAATAAAGAAGACAAATTGAGAGAATCCTGGAGGAGATTCTAGTGAAGAGTACGGGAAGCATAGTCACAAGCATCACCAATAGAAAAGAAGAGATGGAAGAGAGTATTGAAAATTCAATTGAAAAAGTTGATACACCATTTAAAGAAAATGTAAAAATCTCAAAGTTCCTGACACAAGGACAGCCCAGAAATCTGGAATCTCTTTCCTTTACCTGGCCTCAGTAGGAGCATACACCTAGGTCTGCTGTGACATGGTGTGCCTGGGTAGGTTGGTACACATGAGGTTACTTTCCTTAGCATAGGAAAAGGCTGGGGGAGGGATGGAGGGAGATGAGTATGAGGGTAAAATTGAGAAGGGAAGAAGAAGGGGGCTGCAGTTGGAATATAAAGTGAAATAATTAATAAATTAATGGAAACAAAAAATATCATTAGAACAACAAAAATGTAAATAGCAATTATCCAAGACTTGTTTTCTTTAAAAATAGTACATCTGATATAAATAGTAGTATCATTTCATGGGAATAGCAGATTCAAAATTTAGAGCGATCCAGCTGTAGAACAAGGTGTGAAATTTAACTTAATATATTTACATATTAACACTTGAATACACTAATTAAAATTAATTAATATTGATACCATTTCTTACCATAGGGCCTTATGCAGTTACAATTCTTATATTGTATAATTCAGTTTTGGAATTTCGGAGCCTTCTTGTTCTCAGATTTTTCTCTCATTATTTTGATTTGTTTTATTTTCTCCTATGTGAACCCTAGGCCACAACTGTTAGTTGAAAGAAAGGTATGATCTAATTAGTTCTTCATTCTTCAAGTTAAAATTGGGGGGATACACACTATCAGAACTTAAAGTAAAATATCAAAGCACCAGATACTTTAAAGGTGTAAATGCATTACATTGCCCCAGAGTAGTTTCTTTTGTCTACTCCTCATGTGTTTCTCAAGTCCCTTACAACAGAGCCCTTCAGACATTATGATAAACTTCACCATAGAAACCTGGGAGCAGAAAGATGCCTGGACTTGCTGTTGATTTAAGAACATGAACTTTGATTTTTGCCTTGGTTATAAGCAACCATTCTGACATATTTCAGTTATCAAGTTTACTTGCTGCTGGTGAGTGCCTTTCTAATTCAATGAACACAGTAATCTAGATCTGTCTGCTTGTTTTTACTTTTTTGCAGATGGTATGTCATTTCTGTGGGTTCTAGAGATCTTAATTATGATTATGGTAATAATTTATTTTAAGACAAGTGTGGACACTTTAATTTCACTCAAGGTGGTGATGAAAGAAAGTATTTGTCATAAATAAAGTCTACTACCAAGTCAATTTTCTTAGAAGAGATAACAGATGGTAACCCTACAGGGATATGGAAAGACAGTATAAAATATGCCAAATGAATAAACCAGAGCATACAATATTTTAATTATTCACTGGTTGTTGAAAGAGTTAATTTTACAGCTTTTCATTTACATGATCAAATGGAGATTCTTTCAACCAAGCTCTTAGGCAGTGGTCTACCATTGACACCAAGCATAACTTTGCAAATTTATCAAAATTATGAAACAGATATATGATGTGAATATGTATTTAAAATTTTTACAAAATAGATTGATAGATATATTGATGAGTAAGAATTTGATATGTAATCAAATATGATAGATAATTTCATACTTATTTTAAAATATATAATTAACCACATTATATTAGAAATAAACATTGCTGTAAAATTAAAATATCTGCGTCTGCATGTGTTGTGACTATAAAGGAAAAGTCTCTACTCTTCTGCTACTCCTCTATTTGATGGGAGCAATTACAGTTATTATTTAAAGCACAATAGAGCATGTGAGTTGAAATATAACCTTAATTATAATAAAAAGTTAGCATAGAATATATTTACAACAATCTGTAAAAGCACAAGCAAAACATTTACTTAGTATGTTAACATCTAAATAATAAAAAAGTTAAGGGAGCAAAAAAATGAAGATGCAGAAAATTATTTTTTCTTTTATATAATGTAGATAATATAAAATTAACAAATATAAATGTGAATAAAATTATTTCACAAATAGCAATGATTTTTAACTAAGACATCAAATATAACCAACAAATGTTTTAATTTTTGCATGAATACTTTGATATGTAGCTTCATCTTAAGATATAAAGAATCACTAAAGATAGACTCAGCATGCTGTTAAAATAATTTCTCTAATTTGCCCTCCAGCAAGCAACAGTCATGGTAATTAAGCCAAATGATCATATCCTTTATGATTGCATCTTGTTAGAAACTGTGGTATTTTTGCCATTGCATAGGGTGTGGAGATAGAACAATTAAATTTAGTGCTGAAATTATTCTTATCATAAGCAGAATCAATCAGAACACATAGTTAACATCAAAATGACCAGTAATAAAAGAAGAAAAAGACCATAGTTGATCAAATTACATTAAGTGGGTCTGGACTCATGCAGAACATAATTTCATAGAAAAATATACAAAAATGAAATGAAGTTCACATTTTTATTGAGAAACAGAAAAATAATGGAAATTTATATTATATTAATAGCAAATCCCTGAGACTCCATTTAAGCTAATAATCCTATGTTGCTAAAAAAAAAATTTAAAAACCCCTGCATATCCACATATTAAAGATAAAAGAGAGAACTTTTTAACTTCTGACTCTGTTGAAAGTCCATTGTGTAAATGGGCCAGATTTTTTGGTATTCATTTTTCTGTTGTGGAACATCTGGGTTGTTTACAGCTTCTGGCTATCACAGATAAGGCCTCTAAGAACATTTCATTCCAGAAAACCAAAAGGCTGGTATACATTTTCCTGATGTGTTTTTTTTTTTTTCTGCTCATACATTATAAGATTGACCTTATATAGTCTGATTGGATCATCTCTCATACATTTTCTGCACAAATATTACTTTACTGAAAGAGTGTCTTGTTTATCCATCGGTCAATTCCTCCATTTGCATTCATCCACATGTTAGAATCACTTCTCTTATGTATTTGCATTAAATTTCATATATATATATATGAGTTTTGTAAATAATTCAGTATTGTCAAATGTAAAATATGACTAGTGTGACATTATTATTCAGAAGTACCTTAAAATGCAATAGTTCAAAAGAAAATATCACAAAGACATCTCATTTTAATAATTCAGTCAGAGATTCCATTTTGTTTTAAAGCTGAGGAATATTCCCAGTAAGCTTCAAAAGATACAGTGAGATTGATTTAAAATTCTATTTCTCATCTATCTATCTATCTATCTATCTGTCTGTCTGTCTGTCTGTCTGTCTATCTATCTATCTGTCTGTTTGTTCATGCATCAGTCTGTCTGTCTGTCTGTCTGTATTACTTAATAATAAAACTATGTGCTTTTTATTAATGTTTCCCCTTTCTTTTGTTGTTTCCCCTCTAGTATCCTATCTACCTTATGATTCTCAATGTCCTTGCAAGAAGTACTGTGATGACTGAATAGACACATTACATCTGCTTTTGTGCTGGTAAATTGAAACAGCGTGTGATCATGGCTAAGTAGGAGCTTTATGATGGTAGCCAATAGCTGTATGATTACTGAGGTATACCTGTTACTGAAAAGAAAATCCCGTAAGGAGCCTATCACAAAAGTAACAATTTCAGATTCACTGCTGATTAACATTGAATGGGTATTGTAAGGGACTTTGAAGAACATCATAGCTATCAGTTTCTGTTCTACATTGTAACCTGCCGTTCATAATAATAATAAAAAAATATATTCTAGCTTAAGATGTATAATTCAGTTATTTTAAGGTTTTATTTTCCTTTGAGAAAGGGGCAGGGGCTGTGAAGATGTCTCAACAGTTATGAGCACATATTATTATTCATGTGGAGGATCCTGCTTTGGGACCTTATCCCAGGTCATATGACTCACAGATCTCTGCAACTCCAGCTTCAGAAGATATGACAACTACAACGTCCATAGAAACTGGAGCAAATATGCATATGTACTAACACAGTCAAAAAAAATGCACACAACTGACAATAAACCAATTAAAAAAATAAAAATTGAATTAAAATTGTTGATGTATGAATTACCATTTTTATGTACATTTTTTATGCTATTTTCTTTATTTTCATATCAAATGTTTTCCCCTTCCCTGGTCTTCTTTTCAGAAACAACCTATCCCATCCTACCTACTACTGCCTCTGAGGGTGCTCTCCCACCCACCTACCCATTCCTGTTTTCCCACATTTTCATTCCCTTACACTGGGGCATCAAACCCTCAGGTCCAAGGGTCACTCCTCCCACTGATGTCCAAAAAGACCTTCTTCTGCCACATATGCAAATAGAGCCAATGTGTAATCTTTGGTTAGTGGTCCAGTCTCTTGGAGTTCTGGGGCCTCTGGCCAGTTGATACTGACACCCCCCCTTTGGGGGTGAAAACACCCTCAGCTCCTCCAGTCCCTTCTCCAACTCCCCCATCAGGGACCCTCTTGTTCAGTCCATGCTTGGCTGCAAGCATCCTCCTCTCTATTAATCAGGCTCTAGCAGAGCCACTCAGGAGAGAGCCATATAAAGCTTACATCAGCAAGTACTTCCTGGCATCCACAATAGCATGTGGGTTTGATGACTCTATATGGGATGGATCTCCAGGTGGGACAGTCTCTTTCCACCAGTCTCTGCTCCATACTTTGTCTTCATATATCCTCCTGTGAGTATTTTGTTTCCCCTTCCAAGAAGCATTTAAGCTTCAAGAGTTTGTTCTTCCTAATTCTTGGGCTTGATGTCTGTGAATTGAATCTTGAGTATTCTGAATATTTGGGCTAATATCCACTTATCAGTGAGTGCACACCATATGTGTTCTTTTGTGACTGAGTTACCTCATTCAGGATGATATTTTCAAGTTCCACACATTTGCCTGTGAATTTCATTAAATCATTGTTTTTAATAGCTGAGTATTATCCCATTGTATAAATGTGCCACATTTTCTGTATCCATTCCTGTGTTGAGGGATATCTGGGTTCTTCCTAGCTTCTGGCTCTTATAAATATGGATGTTATGAACAGAGTTGAGCATGTGTTCTAATTACATGTTAGAGCACCTTCTAGGTATATGCCCAGGAGTGGTGTAGCTGGGTCCTCCGGTAGTACTATGTCCAAGTTTTGAGGAACCACCAGACTGATTTCCAGAGTGATTGTACCAGGTTGCAATCTCACCAGCAATAGAGGAGTGTTTCTCATTCAGCATCTGCTGTCATATGAGTATTTGATCTTGGCCATTCTGACTGGTGTGAGGTAGAAACTCAAAGTTGTTTTCATTTGCATTTCCCTGATGACTAAGGATGTTGAACATTTCTTTAGGTTTTTCTCAGCCACTCAATATTCCTCCGTTGGGAATACTCCATTTAGCTCTGTTCCCCATTTTTTCCCCACCCTGCTTTCCAACCCATCCACTCTGGTTCCTGGCCCTGTCATTCTTCTGTACTGGGGAATATAATCTTTGCAAGACCAAGGGCCTCTCCTCCCATTGATGGCCAACAAGGCCATCCTCTGCTACATATGCATCAAGAAATAAAAGCTGTGGGGGGTACTGGTTAGTTCATATTGTTGTTCCTCTTACAGGTTTGCATACCCTGTGTTCAGTTCCCTATTTGGTTCTCTGGAGTTTAACTTCTTGAGTTCTTTGTATATTCTTTGGATATTATTCCTGTATCAGACGTAATTGTTGATTCTTGATCTTAGAGCATAAGCAATAGGTGTTTTGTTCAGAAACTTTTCTCCTGTGCCCATGTTTTCAAGTCTTTTCCCACTTTTTGTTCTAATAGATTCAGTGTATCTGGTTTTATGTGGATGTCCTTGATCCACTTGAACTTGAGTTTTGTATAAGGAGATAAGAATGAATCAATTTGCATTCTTCTACAAGTTGAACGCCAGTTGAACAAGTAACATTTGTAGAAAATGCTGTCTTTTTTCACTGAATGGTTTTAACTTCTTTGTCAAAGATCAAATGACCATAGGTGTATGGGTTCATTTCTGGGTCTTCATTTTTATTCCATTGATCTACCTGCCTGTTACTCTATCAGTATCATGTAGTTTTTATCACTATTGTTTGTAGTTCAGCTTGAGATCAGGTATGTTGATTTTCCCAGAAATTCTTTTATTCTTGAGAATAATTTTCACTATCCTGGTTTTTTTTTTTTTGTTGTTGTTGTTATTCCAAATGAATTTACAAATTGCTCTTTCTAACTTTATGAAAAATTGAGTTGACATTTTCATGGGGATTACATAGAATCTATAGATTGTTTTTGGCAACATGGCCATTTTTACTATATTAATTCTACCAATTCACAATCATGAGATATCTTTCCATCTTCTGAGGTCTTCTTCGATCTCTTTCTTCAAAGACTTGAAGACCTTGCCCTACAGATTTTTTCACATTTTTGGTTAGAGTCACACCAAGATATTGTATATTGTTTGTGAATATTGTGAAGGGTGTTGTGTCCCTAATTTTTTTTTCTTAGCCTGTTTATCCTTTGAGTATAGGAAGGCTACTGTATTGTTTGAGATAATTTTATATCCAGCCACTTTTATATGTTTGGTTATATAGTAGAATACGTTGAAGGATTTCCATATATTGAAGCATCCCTGCATCCTTGGGAAGAAGCCTACTTAATTGTGTGGTAAATAATCATTTAGATTTGTATATTCAGCAAAATTTTAAAATTTGGATGAAATGTACAATTTTCTAGACAGATATCAAATACCAAAGTTAAGTCAGAACCCCCCCAAAAAAAATCTAAACAGTCCCAAAACTTCTAAAGATATCAAAACAGTCATTAAAGGTCTCCCAAGCAAAAAACAGCCAAGACCAGATAGATTTAGTGCTGAATTCTATCAGAACTTCAAAGAAGACCTAATACCAATACTCTTCAAACTATTCCACAAAATAGAAACAGAAGGAACCCTACCCATTTTGTTCTATGAAACCATAGTTATGCTGCTACCAAAACCACACAAAGACCCAACAAAGAAAGGAAACTTCAGACCAATTTCCCTTATGAATACCAATGAAAAAATACTCAATAAAATTCTCGCAAGCTGAATCCAAGAACATATCATCAGGATCAACTTCCATTGTTAAACACAAATTAAAAATTAATAGATATTATATGTTTTGTTAGACAAAATAATTGGGAAATAATTTTACCTCATTTGAAACACCATTATTTTTATATTAATTTAAATTTGGTACGGGAAACTTTCAAGGGAAAGTGTTTTGTGAATGAAATTTTAAATATTAATTGTGTAGAGTAACTATTATATTATTAAACTCTCTTTAAATTTGAACTGAGCAAAGAAGAATTATTACTGTTTGTAGTAGGCTTTCTGAGCAACTTACCTGAACAGGAACTTACCTTGAGGGCTGGCATCAAGTTTTCATGGATTCACTTGCCTGAGACTTCTAACTTCTGAGATTAGGGGGTGTGTCTTTCACACATAGCCTGGGGATTTCTTTTTAATTATGAGTACTACAGGGAAAGACAGTGCAGAGAACCTCTTTTCTGTCATTACTCATTATCTATGTTTATTCATCATGAAAAGCATTACAATTGGTAAATTGCAAGAGAATATAATATCTAGGAAATAATTGACAAAATTGGTCAAAATAAAATTTGAGGATCTTGGAACAATTGCTGAATAGGAGAAAATAAGGTCAGAATAAAGAATGACATTGTTGAAGTTTTAAAAAAATATATGGGGGTTCTTTCATCATTCTTTCTCCTAGGGCATATGTATATTACATAAACACACAAATATATATTACATAAACACATAAATATATATGGACATTTGAATATATATTTCTAACTCCATATCTGACAATTTAAACCATGAAAAGTCTTTACAACATAAGAGACGACAAACATTAACTGTAATAGATAACTGGAGCTAAAGATTTCTGGTGTGTATAGACCGGAACTGAAATACTGAACATGTGGAAATATCTATATGATAATTGTTTACCTTTAGTACTGTAGAATTTTAATAGCCAGTCTTGTTTTCTTTGAAATGGTAAAACTTTTCACTGCTGTTACTGTTATTGGCTGATTTTGTTTTACTTGTGTTGGTAATATCTCATTTTATGACAGTTCTTAAGCAAATTGGATTCACCATCTTGGTTTTAGTTGATAAAGAATACAATGAATTACTATCTTTATTGCTAAATTACATTAATTATTATGCTAGCAGAATTTAGTTTATTTCCGATAGAAAGCACTGTTTTCAATTTTCATTTTAAATGCTTTTGGACCTTGATGTCTAAAGGAAAAGAATGAAAGGTAAATAGAAAGAAAGGAAGAATAGAAAAGAAAATAACAAAAAGAAAAGAAAAACTGGATTTTGGATGAATTAAATATTTGCATAGCAGAAAGGCAACAAACATAACCAGGAATAGAGAATTAATCTTGAGAAAGATGTTGGTAAACAATAAGAAATTCAAGTCTTGGCTAATGCCTGATGTATTGAAGGATTAGTTTGTATGACTATTCCATAAAATATTTCATTGAAAATCTGACTTCAAGAGCATATACTCTACATAAAAATGAGATTACAGTATTACATATTGCTCCACTTAAGCTCCAATTTGACAAGACTGCTCAAGTTCTTCATGAAATTTGCCTGTGGATCTCTGGATCTGTTTTATCCGATGCTGGGTGAAATCTCTCAGGAGAGAGTTGTGCAAGGTTCCTATCTGTAAACATAGCACAGTAACATTAATAATGCCTGGGTTGGTCTCTAGTTGGACAAGTCATTAGTTGGCTTTTACTCCCAATCTCTTTTCCATCTTTATCCTTGCATGGTTTGTAGGCAAGACACATTTTGGAATGAAAGTTTTGTGAGTGAGTTGATATCCCTTTCTCTCAGCTGGAACTCCATGGAGTTACACGAGGTGGCCTCATGAGTCTCCATATCACCAGCTTCTAAGAATCTCAACTAGAGTCACCCCTATAGAGTCGCAAGAGCCTCCCTCATCCCTGTTCCCCTCCGCACTATCCTTCTCAACCAGATCCATCTCTCTATCCACTTCTCATATCTATTTGAATTCAGCCTCTGAATGAATGTATGTATCCTCTCTTGGGCCCTCATTATTATCCTACTTGTTTGGGTCTGTGGATTATAGCATGGTGCTCCGGGAGACTTGTGGAAGAGTGGGACATAGGATTGAACAAGTCAGAGTGGTCAAGTACACCAAAGAAGACTTACACAGTAAACTAGCTTGGGAGCATAGGAGCTCACAGAGAGTGAACTACGAATAAAAAAGCATGCAAATGCTGGACCTAGGCCCCCAACATATTTGTAACAGATGTGCAGCTTACACTTCATGTGGGTTTCCTAACAGTTAGAGTAGGAGCAGTCTCTGACTCTGTTCCATGCCATTGGTTCCCTTTCCTTTAGCTGTACAGTGTTGTTGTTCCTCAGTTGTGCTGTGACTTTATATCCCACGATAAGGTATTTTGCAAGGGCTCCTTCTCTGAGGAGTAGAGAAGGGGTAATTGAGAGACAGAATTGGAAGAGTGCTACTAGGAAGAAAGGTGGTGGTGTGGGAGAATCTATAATGAGGATGTAAAGTAAATAAATAAATTAATTAAGGGCAGTAGTGCTAATTTAAAGCTTTTGAAAAGTGAGTTCATCATTTACAAATTTAAGGAGATTTCTTTCCGACATTGAATGCTACTGTTTTCATGCAAATTTGTATATAATGACACAATATAAAAAAATATAATGAACCCTCATGTATAAATTCAGGGAAATATGTGTAAGTGTGATGGTTAGCATTGATTGTCTACATTTCGATAAGCATGGGTAAGATCAGTAGGATGTCCCTAGGCAGGTTGAACTGAAGAGGGTATACCTACTCTTATTGGAGTAGTACCATTGTGTGGAGTAAGTTTTGTCCATGCACAGTAAAAATTAAACAAATTGAGAAAGTGAGCTGATCATGTATATTCAACTTCCTGCTTCCTGTTGTTAACATAGGATCAGTGACTTCAGGGTCTTAATGCTGTGCCTTCCCTAACTTGATGTAAGGGACACTGAGAAGGAACAAAACACACACCCTACAAAGATAAGTCCAAAAAATCATAACCTAGAATTGCAATCATCTCAAATCCAAATACTATAATGCAAGTTAAAAGGACAGAAAAGCCAGAACAATGTCTCCACAAAAGCCCAGCAACCCTCCTGAAGTGTCTTAACATAGCTGATGCATAAGACAAAAATATTAAAATTTCACTTAGAAATATGATAGAGGTTCTTAAAGATAAAATGTATAAATCCCTCAAAGAAATCAATAGAAACACAAATAGTGAAAGAAAAATTTTAAAAAATGTTTAAAACATGGTGATGGAAATAGAATAAATAGAGAAAATATAAACTGAGTGAAATTCAGAAATTAAAACAACAGATACTCTAGAAGAAGCCTCAGAAGCAAGCCAAGAGATAGAAGAAATATCCTCAGGCCTGGAAGATAGGAAAAAAAGACTTGAGTTAAAGAAAATGTTACATTAAAAAAAAAAATCTAGCATGAGTCACCCAGAAAATCTGAGACAAGATGGGAAGAATGAACTCAAGCCAAAGATACAGAAAAACCCTTTAACAAAATGCCTAACAAGGTACAAGAAACATATGTAACACCTAATGGAGTTTAATAAAAAATCAATTTACCTCATTATACAACATGAAAATACTAAACACACAGGACAAAGGAAAATATTAAAACCTACAAGTAAAAAAGACATAGTAGCACATAAAATTAAACCTAATATCTTTAAACCTGACTTCTCAATTGATAGTCTAAAAGCAAAACTGGCCTCTACAAACTCTATGAGACCACAGATGTCAGCTAAGACTACTATAACCAGCACAACTTTCCTTCACAATAAAGGAAGAAAATAAAAATTACCATGATAAAAATCATTTAAACAATATCTATGCTTAGATCCAGCCTTAGATAAGACACTGAAAGAAAAACTTCAATCTAAGTAGGTTAACGAAACAGAAGAACATAAATAGAATAATTCCAGATTACCAAATTAAAAGAGGTGAAACACACACACACACACACACACACACACACACACACACACACACACACACAAAATAGTCATTTTCCAACATCATTGAACTCAATTTCCTAATAAAAAATGCACAGGCCTATAGATTGAATATGAAAACACAATCCAATCATCTTCTGAATAAAAAAAAAAAAAGGCATTAACATGAAGGATAAAAATCACTTTAGAGTCAAAGGATGAAAAAGAAATACCAAGCAAGTCAGAAATCAGTAGTTTTCCTATATACAAATTACAAACAGACTGAGAAAGAAATCACAAAAGTCAAATCTTCACAATAGTATCAAAAACATAAAATACTCTGAAATATAAAATATTATAACTGAAAAAGTAAAATATTTAAAACCTTTAAGATACTACATTGAAATAAAAATTGAAAAATTGAAAAACATATCAGAAGTTAGAATGATATCCTATGCTCATGGGTAAGTATGATTGATATAGTGAAGCCTCCATCCTAGCAAAAGCAATCAATAAATTCAATGTAATCCCCATAAAAACTACAACACAATTCTAGGTAGATCTTAGAAGGACAGTTTTCAGGTTCATATAACACACACACACACACACACACACACACACACACACACACACACACGAAGATAGCCAAAATAATACTCATTAATAAAAGAGCTAACCTCAAGTTGTGCTTCAGACCTATAGTAATAAAAGCATCATTGTATTGGCATAAAAACAGACACATCAATAATGGAATCAAATTATAGGCCCAAATATGTATCCACACAGTGATGACATCTGACTTTTCATAAAGAATACAGAAATATACACAAGATAAAAGACACCTTATTCAACAAATAGCCTAGTCAAACGGGAGTGTTACTTAAGGAGAATGTAAATAGATACATACTTGTCACTCTGCAATAAACTTTAAATGGATTAAAGACGTCAAAATAAAAACAAATACAAAGCCAGAGCCTGACAAATACACACAGTCAACCATTGGACTAAGCACCGGGTCCCCAATGGAAGAGTTAGACAAAGGGACTGAAGGAGCTTAAGGGGTTTGTAACATCAGAGGAATAATATCTATATCAAACAACAAGACACCCCAGAGATCCCAGGAACTAAAGCACCAAAAAACTGAGAACACATGGAGAGCCCTATGGCTCCAGCCATGTATGTAGCAGAGGATGTCCTTGTTGGGCATCAATGGGAGTAGAGGTCCTTGGTCCTGTGAAGGCTTGATGCCTCAGTGTAGGGGAATGTGGGAGTGGGTAGGTCGGAGGGAGCACCCTCATAGGAGCAGGGGGAGGAGATGCATATAGGATATATATATATATATATATATATATATATATATATATATATATATATATANATATATATATACAGAGAGAGAGACAGAGAGGCAGAGAGGCAGAGAGGTAGATATAGCTATATAAATATGTAGATATAAATAAATGATAATCTAATAATACACTCAAGTACTTCAAGCATCATATTTTCTAGTTATTCTAGAGTCATGCTTCTAATCTAGTGGGTATATATATACATATATATATATAATTATAAACATATAGTTGCCAAATAACATGGAAGGCAGAGACCTAACTGCATATCTTCTGTTGTTCACAAATGAAGATTTTTTTTTTTTTCCGAATGAAGATTCTTATATTGGGAATGGGCTCATCTAATTGAGTTTTTGGCTAAAGGGGTCTTATGATAATCCCCCAACAATCTTGATACTGGAAGAGACTGCATGCTGCCAAAGGGGAAACATAAACACAAACCTAATTCTACAAACCCTTTAATTGATGATGATGCCAGTTATGCTTGAGAAATTATGACTCAAATCTTGTGGGAACAGGACTCTCTAAATAGCACAATCAATTCACATATGAATTAACAGTGATTTATTCATCATACACATACATGCATGGGTCTGCACAGAGAGGTTTCTACATCTAGTAAGAGAAATGAATATGTTTCCACTCCTTAATCCAGAAGATGCAGTCTCCAGAAGATAAGCACTTTCAAGTGAAAATTTAGTTTTCTTCACGTGAATTGCATTGAGTAAACTAACTAATCTAAAACATATCTAAAACATGCCATGTCATAGATGTTTTCAGGAAAGAAACAAAAAGGTATTTACAGAAGGTTCTTGTATCATAATGTCTTGTGAGTTTTATCTTATTTTTATTTTGTAGATGGATAGGTAGATAGATAAATAGATGATAGATAGATAGATAGATAGATAGATAGATAGATAGATAGATAGATAGATTCTCTTTAATCTCTGTAGATCTTTTTCATATATACTATGGCTTACAGATTGGTGATTTCATCAGTATCCTGAATGTGTGAATCAATGTCTCCACATCTAAATATGTTCCCTGTGCCTTTTTCTTCCATACTTTTCCTTCATTCTTTTTTACTATACTGATTTTTTAGTCTTTGTTTTATCTTCTTATGTTGTTTGAATATGTTTGGCCTAGGGAGTGGTACTACTTGGAATTGTGGCCTTGTTGGAGTAGGTGTGGCATTGTTGGAGGAAATGGATCTCTCTGGGCATGGGCTTTAAGCCCCTTGCCCTTACTATTTGAAACCAGTCTTCCGTTTGCTACCTATAGAACAATATGTGAAATTTTAAGTTCCTCCAGCCCCATGTTTTACTGGCTAGACATGGCCATGCTTCTGCCTGGATAATAATGGACTGAATCTCTGAACCTGTAAGGCATCCCCAGTTAAATGTTGTCCTTTTTAAGAGTTGCCTTCATCATTACATCTGTTCTCATCAGTAAAAAACAAAGACACTTATCATATTTTACTTTATTATTGTGACTTAGACATCTTTTGGGTCTCCCCCTCCTGCCAGGGAAACACAGAAATGGGTGCATCCAGAGACCAGGGAAGGTAAGGGTCAACCAGAAAGAGTAGATTGAGCAGGAAATAATCAGGATATATTACAAGGAGGGAGACAATCTACTTTCAATTAAAAAAAAAAAGTTACAACCGTAATTTCTTACTTCTTATTAATACAAAACATTTGTTCTCATATTAGGGCCAGTATTACTGCATCACTAGACAATAACGCACTTCATTTGCAGTAACACTAGTGCTTCCATTGGAGCACGATTTCAGTATGAAACCAAAGGATAATACAACACATCTAAGGCAAAACCTTAAACATGCTCTAAGTGATATTTTTAAATCTGCAAAAGTAGGCTTTGTTTTTGTTTTTATAGCTTCACTGTCCTATTATTTGCCTTACTTTCTTGAAGCACCCACTCTTTCTGTACTCACAGTCCTCTTGCCTGAACCTCTTTATTCTATGACTGCTGCAGATGCTGCTCAATACACTATACAATGTACAGAAAATGTTTCTTCCTATCAATTTTCTCTGAGAGTGGCTTTTGTGTTACAAATGTATAACTGTAAATGCATGGATAATCAGATTTTATTATTTCCATAAAATAGAATAAAAAGTCACTCAACAATGAAAAAGAAATAACTTCTGTTCTCACACATATTACAGTGAGTGAGGATTTCAAAAGGAAATAGGAATATTGATACATCACTTTTATGTGAAATTTTAAAACAAACACAAGTTATGTGTTGGAGAACAGTCATAAAACATCAGCCTTAGAAATAATTGCAACAGAAGAACTGAGAAAAGGTGAACATTCAGTCTGTTGAAATCTTCTGGACTGCATATAGCCATATGAGAAATTTTAAACTAGATACTTACATTCAACACATGTTTGATAAAGCATTTCAAATTTTGATTTTAAATAGCTATTAAATTTTGCATTATATTGGCAACATTTTGCTCCTTTGCCTTAAAAGCTGGGCAATCTATATTCTGCATGTTTAGTGTAATTGAAAACAAGAAATTTCATGGAACAAAGTCATCAGAAGAAACATCAAAGGCATAGAGCCTAGAATATACTCTCTCATTTCCACTAATGTTATTTTTATGAACTCATTTTAAATGCCCACATAATCACACCTTGTGTCCTCCCCCACACACACAAACATACACACAAACATACACACAAACACACACACACACACACACACACACACACACACAAGCACATCTGAGAACAAGTTTATGGCTCTGTTCTGGGTTTTCTTATCTTCTGAGATAATTTGCTCTAAATAGCATTGAAGAATCTTTTTATAGCTTGCAGGCTTGGGGATAATCACCGTGCCTCCCTCCTTCTCATTCTGGTGCATCTCACTTGTTTCTGATCAGACAGCTTAAGCTAATGTCTCAATCCAGGGAAACTGTTGGAGGATTTGCTCACAGTTTCTTCACAGCACTGAGACCTTCCTCCAGTCAAGTTTCTTCAATAGTGACATAATCTACTAGAGTGGGAAGCATACCTGGGATTCATCTATAAAATAGCCCAGAGGGAATTTGCAGCAAGAGGAATATTAAACTCATGTGGCCTACTGTGCCCAAAGTAATAGTTCTGTAAAGTGAGGGTCTTATTCTTGAGTGGGAACTTGTCTGAACTCCTGAATCGGTTTTCAACTATGGTAAAATTTCTGAACTCGCAGCTCATGATCTGTTTTGGCTAGAGCATTCCAGTGAAATAAGCTTAAAGCTAGAAAATGTAGCTTTCTGGTGCCTATCTCACGTGCAGGTTTTGATCATGAAACACAATTCTTTTTAAAATGCTATTTCAATTCTCTCTCTCTCTCTCTCTCTCTCTCTCTCTCTCTCTCTCTCTCTCTCTCTCTCTCTCTCTCTCTCTCTCTCTCTCCCTTGCTAACACATGAAATTCCCCAAATGTGGAATTAGAGGGCACTATCTGAGACTTTTTTTTCCTTTTTATTATGTAGGTCCCAAAGACATAAATGAGGTTGTCAGTTTTAACAAACAACAATCCCTCTTATCTTCTGAGCCATCTCACTGGACCCAATTTTACTTCTTTCATGAAATGATTAATCCATTCCTAGTAAAGACTCAAAAGAATGAATGAAGGACAAAGAATACCAGTAATAAATCTTAGCCAAAAGGTACTTGGAATTGTCAATTAGAAAATGTCACTTGCCTCTTTTTTTTTTTTTTTAACATGAAGAATACATTACTTTTGCCTGCACTCTTGTTACATTTAAAGAACCTGATTACACGGTAGGCCTGAAGCTCAAGTACATTGCCTTAAAAGATCTCAAGGCATATAATTCTTTTGGCTTCAAGTTCTGAAAAAAAAAAAATCAGTCCCGATTGAGATCAAGAGGTATTTAAAGAAATATATCACTATTGGTTTCATTTTGAGACAAATTTCTCTTTTCTTGTATCTCTCTGTACTCTTCTTCACCATCCTTCATCTCTTCCTTTGCACTGTAAGGTCACATGATACCACCATTTATTTACTCCTCCTGTTCGCACCTAGAAACTAGACAAACTTCATATTCTGCACCTACTCTCATATATCTGTACTTACTGATGAATGTAATTAGGATCTGTAAGTGAGAGAGAATTATTGATTTTTTTCCAATACATAGTTGATCAGCTCATTTGACCTAGTACTTGCAATTTAATTACATTTTTGGCTAATTTAACCATTTCGTTATTTTGCTTAATGACAAGCTAAAATTCTATTATGCATTTGCCACATTTTCACTTTTGTCTTCTATGGATGGAGACCTAGAAATGTACAATCTCTTTGGTACTGTGAACAGTGCAGCAATAACCCGGGAAATGGATGTCTCTCTCTGAAAGGATATAGGTTAGCATTAACTGGTTACACCATGAGAGTGGCATAGTCCAGTCCTATGGCTGTTCTGTTTTCACTTTCTGAGAAGCCTGCCTTTTCCTTTCTGTAAAGAAGAAATGTTATTAGTCTGTGCTAGTTTGCAATCCTGTGAAGAATGAATAAAAGCACACCTTTTCCCGCAGCTTCTCAGGCATTTGCTGTGATTTAATTTTGGATCACAGTCATTTCTTGCTAGAGAAGTATTGGTATAAAAATTTTTCATATAGCCTCAAATAATATACAATATCTTGGGTTACTCTAGCCAAGCAAATGAAACAGTTGCATGATAAAGCTTCAAATAATTAAAGAACTAAATTGAAGAAGGTAACAGAAGAGGCAAAGATCTCCTGTGCTTTTGTATTGGTAGGAATAACAGTAAAAATGGCCAGTCTACCAAAGCCAATCTAGAATTTCAGTGCAATCTTCTTCAAAAATTTATCACAATTTTTCACAAACCTTGAAGGGATGTTTTTTAGCATCATACTAAAAACACACAAAATTCACCCAGACAACTAAAACATTCCCAAATTATATAATAACAACAAGAGATGTCACTATTCCAGATTTCAAGTTGAACTGCAAATTTAAATAAAAACAACAGAGTATTGGCAAAAAAAAATCATAAAAAAAAGAAACAAAAACCAGACAAGTTGATCCATAACATTGATGCATTGATTTGGATCCCAGTCATAAATACACATTTGATTGAACACCTGAACTAGAAAAAAAAAAAAAAAAAAAAAAAAAAAAAAAAAAAAAAAAAAAAAACAGCCAGAAATACACATTGTAAAAAAGACAGCATCTTCAATGAAATGTACTGGACTAACTGGCTTCCTTCATGTAGAACACAAAAAATCCATATTCATTACCCTTCATAAAAATTAACTGCAAGTAGATCAGACTCCAACATAAAACCAGATACAATGAAACTAATAGAAAAGAAAGGGAATAATAACATTGAACTCATTGGCACATGAAAAGACTTTCAGAGCAGAACACCATTGGGAGAGAAACTAATGCCATCAATTAATAAGTGGGACATAACGAAACTAAGAAGCTTCTGGCTGTCAAAGGACACTGTCCTTCTGAAAAAACAGCAGCATACAGAACAAGATCATATTTTCAGTAATTACAGATGAATTAGAAAGCTAACATCAAAAATATGTAATAAACTCAAAAAGTTAAATACCAAGAAAAAAATAATCTAATTTTGAAATTGGGATTAGATCTAAACAGAGGATCCTAAATAGAGGAAAACTCAAATGGCTGAGATATACTTAAGGAAATAGTTAATGTTCTTAGTCATCAAGGAAATCAAAAAAAAAAAAAAAAAAAAAAAAAAACTACTTTGAAATTTTGTCTTGTACTAATCAGAATAGATGAGATAGAAGAAAAAGTGACAGTTCATGTTGACAAGGATGTGGAGTAGGAGGAACACTCACACAGACCCAATATGGAAATCAGTGTGACATTTCCTCAGGAATATGAGACTTGATGTCCCGCAAGATCAGCTGTATGTCTTTTGGTATTATACATAAAGAGTGTTTCATTCTATCATAGAGACCCTTGGTTAATCATGTTGATTCTTATATTAATGCAAATAACTTGAAAACAACCCAGATTAACTATAATGGAAGAGTGATTAAAGGAAACACAGCACATTTACTTCATGAAGAATTCCTCTACTATTAAAACAAGTCAGGAAAATTTCAGGCAGATTGATGGAACTAGAAAACATTATTCTAAGAATTTCATGAATTCACTGTTTTTAATAGCTGAGTAGTAATCCATTCTGTATCTATTCTTCTGTTGAGGGACATCTGGGTGCTTTTCAACTTCTGGCTATTTTGAATAAGGCTGCTTTAAACATGGAGAATCTTCTGGGTATATGCCCAGAAGTGCTATAGCTAGGTCCTATGGTAGTTTTATGTCCATTTTCTGAGAATCAGCCAAACTGATTTCCAGAGTGGTTGTACCAGTTTTCAATCCCACCAGCAATGGAGGAGTGTTTCTGTTTCTCTATATCCTCGCCAGTATCTGCTGTATCCTGAGTTTTTATTTAAATCATTCTGACTGCTGTGAGGTGGAATCTCATGGTTTTTTATTTGCATTTCCCTGGTGATAAAATAACTGCTAATAATGTTCAGCTATACTCATACAACACTGCTTTTTTACAACTATCATTATAGAAGCTTCTTGAAAGAGATGCTAACAAATAAAGACCCACAGCCAGATATTACACTGAAAGTGAGGAAACTTACAACCAGTATCCAAAAATAGGTTGTCTCCATCAACACTGCATTTACAGCTTAAGGAGTCCTATGGAAAATGAGGCATAAAATGCAAGAACCAGTGGGGATGAGTACACTGGACAAATAAATAAGCAAAGAACCGAAAACTACACAAACCTAAAGCCAAAACCAAAACAAGCAACTAAAACTCCACACCAAACTAAACCAAGCCAACTACCCAAACAGCAACAAAAATCATCAAATTCTAAAACAATATGAGCAAAACTCATATGAACTCACAGAAACTGAAATAACAAGCACAGGGTCTGGACCAGGTTCTCTCTGTACATTATGGCTTACGGCTTGCTATTTTTACATGAAGTAACACAACTGAATGTGTTGCTGAGTTTTTTGTCTTCTCTTGGGCTCTTTTTTTTCCTGTTGGTATGTCTTCAATTTTAATTGATAGTCTTTCTTTCATCTTTCCTTTTCGTTTTTAATTGGTTATTTTATTTATTTACATTCCAAATGTAACCCCCCTTCCCAGTTTCCCCTCCACAAACCTCCTATTCCCTCCCCCTTCTCACTATCTCTATGAGGGGGCTCTCCCAACCACATGTCCACTCCAGCCTCACAGCCCTAGCATTCCACTACCCTGGGAGCCTCCACAGGACCCAAGGGGTTTCCATCCCAGTGTATACTTTACTTTGTATTTTTAAAATTAAATGAAGAATGGCAGACTGAATGAAAATTTAGCCACTATGAAAAAGGTTCACAACTGAACTATAACTTATACTTGCTAGAAGAAAGAAAACCAGTTTTCTCTAATAGAGTGACACCAATTATATTAACTAGTTGAAAACAGGCCTCCTGTTCAGGGACAGTTTTCCAAACACTTAACTAGATTCCATGATTTGTTTGTATACTTATATGTGGTTACAATTTGGTGAGTTTTTTGATGTGTTGTTATTATTGTTGGGTTTTTTGGGGGGGTTGTTGTATTGGGTTTTGTTTGCTTTTAAGAAATAATTTAAAGCTGGATAGGCAGAGAATCAGAATAGATCTGGAAGGACTTAGAGGAAGAAATGTAGGACAATAAAAAAATAATCAAGACTCTCTAGATGCAGAAGGGCTTTATCACACATATACTCACAGAGATTGGCAGCATGCAAAGGACCTAGATGTGTCTAACCTAGATGCAGACCTAGAACTAGACACACAGTTTCCATCCCTATGGCAGAAGCTATCATTGGTTGATAACCATTATAAAAAACTAATGAAATGTTAGTTTTTTCCAAGAGGACTCTCAATGGAGAAATAAACCATTCTTCATTGTAGGTACTCTGATCAGTTGTAGGTCGTCAACACAAAATAAATTGAACAGCATCTTTGGACATTCTTTGTCTCATAATGTTCAGTCAGGATGTTTCTGGTTTTCTTTTTGTTGTTGTTTCTACCTTATATGTCCTTTTTGTATTTATTATGGCTTATAGTTTTGGTATATTGGGAGTAGGGATTCCTGAGCATGAAAGCGAATGAGTCTCTACAGCTAACTGCATTTCTTCTGCTTTTCCTGTGGTTCTATTTCTTGTTTGTTTTGTTTTATTTTATTTGTTTTTATTTATTGTATTTTATTTTTATATTATTATTTCTTAAATGCTTGTATGTGCTCTAACAAGAAACAGAAAAAGTGTGGATCAAATGTGATGAGGGATGGAGAAAAACTTGGAGAACGAGAAAGCCAAACCAGACTATATTACATGAGAAAAATCAATTTTCAATAAAAGAAAAAAGAAATAGAAAAAAATCAATGCTGATAAATGCAGGGATATTAGAAATCATTGTGTAAAACATAAGTGGGCATTCTAACATTTTTGTATACTTCTCAGTATGTTGTAGTAAGTTAACTGTCTGCAATTGAATCACATAATATTATCATGAGAAAACATTTAAAAAGTAAGATAATGCATGGGACCAAAGAAGGAAAAGTACATTAGTTGAGGATTTTTGAATGAATTCAGAAAAGATATGGAATAACTGTCTAAAACACTTGGAGATATACTTTCCTCTTGAAAATTTAAACTATGCTACAGTTTTTCAATTAACTCATAGTTACATTAATTTTAATCAGTAAAGGAATGAGAAAGTTATTAATATTTCTTTCAAATTACATAATGATTTTATGACATGATGCAAATGTTTGTCAGTATATGTGTATATATTATAGAATATGTATAGCAGTGAAAGTTTAATATAATGAGATGATAGAAGTGACATAAATTGTGTAATGAATCTGCTCATCTAACAATATATAGAAAAGTCTACCAAGATGTGTTTTGGGGCAAAATATTTTAAGTGACTTTTATATATCAATTGTTGCTAAATCAAAGAAATGTCCTTTTTACTTTATTACTTTATTATGAAATAGTGTCTGAAAGTCCCTAGGATAAATTTAGCTATAAATGTCAAAAGAGTATGGGGCAGCCAAGATAATACCATGAAGTCATGGATAAAATGTTAATCAAGCCATTTTACCGTGAAGATGTGTGCTGAATGAAAGACTATATGGCAATGATGTAAGAATGGTAGCTGGTCAGTAGAAATAATGAGATTTCTGTGGAGAAAACTTGCCATAATTATAATAAAATAGAGATAATCCATCATCTCATCTCAGTATAAGAAGAAAGATTAAAGATTGAAGATGAGGGCAAGGTACAGAAGAGATAAACAATATTAATGGCCTTTCAAAATTTCATATTGAAAATTACTACTGTAGCTTTTTTCCTCCAAATACACCCATGCTCTCAGGTGAGTGTGCACATGTGTGTATGTGTGTGTGTGTGTGTGTGCGTGCGTGCACACACACACACCATAAAAAGTGAGCTAATAGTTAAATTCCCCTATAATGGGTGAAAAAAAGTCTTTACTAGAAATTAAGGAAATGAAAACCAAATGCTAGTAATTATTTTATTGTGTTTCTGGTAGATGAGGTTCCCTGAATCTCTCAAATATTAAACGTCTTTCCAGTGTACTCAAATACTTAATTCTATTGGTGAAGATCACATTTAGTTGAGTCATAGAATTTGGAAAATAGAAATCTGGTATGAATCTGGAAGGCTAATCCCTTCTGGGTAGCTTTTATACTACTGGAAGGTGTTCATCACCCTAAGGGAAAAGGAAAAATTATCAGCAATAATCATTGGTTTGTCAATACTTGTCATTGTTGGAATAGTGATAAAAATGCTATGAATGTAACTATCAATTTTCCTATTTACTTTAAGGTCAACTCTTTCCAAGGACACTTTTTCCTGATACTGTTATTGGGCCAAGAATCTATACCTACACAGGTCACTGTTCCTGAGGGAAAGCTTACAACTAATACTCTTTTAAATTGACATTAAACCAAATGCTAGATTTTCCATTATAACAAATTAACTTATTTCTCAACTCATTGAAGAACCATACTTATCAATTGATTTACTGATTTTTATTTATGACAGTGGTGGTTGATGTTTAACACACAGAGAGACCTGAACTGGCCAATATGAAAAGAATAATAGAGTGAAAAATACTTAACCCTAAATGGACCATTTATGTTACAATCATTTCTCACAAGCCCTCCTCACATTCTCAGTAGAAGAAGGGACAGTAATATTTTATAAGTCAGAATGTCTACAAGGAAATCATGCCTTCCATATACAACAGAAAGTTTCCACCTTAAGTTCACAAATGTAACAGCACATTGATGATACAGAAATTTAAATCCAGACAAATCTCAGCATAGAAAAATTAGTATATAGTCCAGCCATAGTTGTGAAGGTATTGGCAATTTATATCCTCTGAGAGATGGAAAAAAGCATTTTCTTTATGTATGGACTGTCTGGTAGACAGGCCTCATTCCAAGGAAATCCACACATCCAAAAAATATAACCATCTAATAAATTGTACTTGATATGTTTTTAAAAGTGAACACAAACTTGAATGGGTAGAAAATGGAGTGGATCTGTAATGAGATGGGAATATGTCAAGATACATTATATAAAATTCTGAAGGAACTGATCAACAATTAGAGAAAAATAAAATAGTAGTTACAAAATAAGCAGATAATACACTGTTGAGTATCACAACCCATTTTGTCCAGATTAAATCTTTAACCTGATGAAAACCATCTAATCATAAAAGCCAAAGGACTGCACAATTATAGGTCTCATTGTTCTTCTTTCTATATACAAGTAAACCTTTGTTTAATAATTAGGTCTAAAACTAGTATGGCAGAAAATGTTATTTAATGTACAAATGAAATCTCATACATAGCTTTTATTTTCTGGGTGCATACACTCTACATTTATTAATTTGCCAAGTCATTGATTTAGTTGCCAAAAGGTATTGGCAACTTTGCTCCCAATCCTGCTGCAGTCTACTCTCAACCACTTCATGGGTGCAAGTGCCTAGGCAGACAGATTTAGTTTTGCCTTAATAATCCTATCCTCAATAATCCTTATAAAGTGTCTGGTAACATTACCTTGGTGAAGCATGATTTAGGTTTCATTTGTATTCCTTCACATGTATTATGTCATAATACAAATTTATTAATGCACTTTTAAAATATACTTTATATTTTTATATTTTACTAATTAAGTTACTTATTTGCAACCTCTGTTAGTTAAGGTTTTCATTGCTGTGAAGAGATACCATGACCAAGGCAACTCTTGGTCCTTTATAGGACAACATTTAATAGGGCCTGAATAATACATTCAGAGGTGCTATCTGTACTCATCAGTAGGGGGCATGACAGATTCCAGGCAGGCATGAAGGAGGAGAAGGTGAGCGTTCTGCATCTTGATTTGACAACATCCAGGCAAAAACTGACTCTTCCTCATTGGACAGAGCTTCAAATCCCATTCCTATAATGATACACTTCTTCAGATAAGGGCACACCTCCTAACAGTACCTATGGGCCAAGCACATTCAACCACCACACACCTAGGTCACACCTTTCACTACCTCCTCTCCTCCTAGTTCCTCCCTCCCAGCTTCCTCCACCCCCATTAACCACTCCTTCCTTTCTTGTCAGAATAGGGGAAGCCTTCCATGATTATTAATCATACCTGCAAATGGTCTAAATCACTTCTATTCATACTTTGTGATTGGAGGTTCAGCTTCTTTGAGCCCCCATGAGCTTACTTGAGGTGAGTTAATTGTGTAGGATTTTGTGTGGTATCTTTGAGCATATGTTATCTAAATATAAATTATATTTCACCAAAAGAATTCTCCCAAATCAAACCACTGAAATTATCTCATAAAATAACTTAGAAAAATTATATGTTCAAATGTTTTTAAGGTTTAATTTTTTCATATATATACATACATGTATGTATATATATGAAAAAGACATATAATGAAATGTTCACTGTTGATGCCTCATGAGAGATAAGATTTGGGATAAGAACACTATGGTCTTCCTATATTTTCTCCTTTCTTTGACGTTGGATGAAGTTATAAACTAATATTTTAAAAAATGCTATTGGCTTTGCCTTTAAGGGACAATTATCTTGCTGTAACAAAATATGATGTAAAACTATACTGATTTCATTTTTATGATGTTTATTGTTGTTGGTCATGATCTCTATCCTTACCATTTACTTGGACAAAACAGTTATACATGATGTCCTTTCCTATTTGTAAAGAAGAGAGAAATCAAACATGCATGTAAAGAAGAGAGGAATCAAACATACATGATTCAACAGTTGCTAGATAAACTCTGAAAGTGAGTGCTAGAAATATATATAACAAATAGAGATTTTCCACTGGCAGAATTACTTACCTGAATCTACTGGGTTCATCTAAATTCTCTGATTCTTAACTAAGGACTAGAATATAATCTCTACATAGCTTCTAGTTAATTATTTTTAAAGTCTATGTGTACATTTTCAAAGAAACTAGATTTTCTTTCAAGTCAATAAACATTGTTTTGCTTGATTTTTTTAAGTCACCTGTTGTTGCTCTTAGTTTTATTTTTTTATATTCAGAACAACATACTTTCTGTTTTCATTGCAAAGTGGCCATTAAGTATACATTTAACCTATAATTAATACACTGTAATCTATTTTATGACCGATGATAATTTTTTTCATTATGCTTCTTGTTGCAAAGTCACCTGTCCTACCATATCCACTGCTAACTGACCTTATGAATTTAGACTAAATTATGGAGGTATCAAAAGAGAAGGCTTATAGGTATGATGGTACTCAGCAATGACTTGCCTGAGAGCAAAGAGAAATCTTTTGAGAGCTATGACAGAAAACAGAGGAAAATTATTTCCTATGGGAAAGAGTAAAGAGTACCATAAAAATGGTTATAAAGATGAATTTGCTATTTTAAAGGTGAATCACATTGCTACAAAATAAAAATAAATATTTTTCAAATTTCATAATTGTCATAGTTGTTGAGATTCTGCTGTAGTGAAACTAGAAAACTGCACTGTTACTAATGATGAAATATTCTGACCTTTTGTGTTGGAGACAATTTCTGACATTTATAGCTACAGTTGTCACAGATAAATTTACAAATGCCTAAGATTTGTATGCAAAGAACTGTTTAGAGTATGGAAATATTGTTAAGCTGTTTGTTTGTTTGTATAAGAATTATCAAAGACAATTTATTATGTGTAGGTTATATTGCTTATTTATTTAGAAAAATTATGTAAATAATGTAATGCACAGTTTAGAAATAATTAACCGTTTTTGCTTATTTTAGTCTTTTCAGTGTTTAATTTTGTTAACTATGAGGCAACACTTATTAGGATAAATGTACCTAGAAAAGTAAAACACTTAAAAGCATGGAATCCTGTTCATATTGGCCAGCTCTTCCTTTCAGTTCTGTCTGTTTCTTCCTTGTAACTATAGATACACACACCAGAACTTATCTTCATTGCCTCCTTCTCTAAAAGCCTTCACGGTTTAGTCCCTGGGAGCTCTGGGGAGTCTCGTTGGTGGCTATTTTTGTTTTTCTTATGGGGTTGCAAATCTCTTCAACTCCTTCAGTCCTTTCTGGGTCCTCCATTGGGGACCCAGTGCTCAGTCCAATGGTTGACTGTGAGCATCCACTGCTTTATTTGTCAGGCTCTGGCAGAGCTTTTCAGGAGACAGCTATATCAGGCTCCTGTGAGCATGCAGTTCTTGGCATCTACAATAGTGTTTGTGTTTGGTGATTGTATATGGGATGGATCTTGAGGTGGGGCAGTCTCCTTATTTCCTCCTGTGAGTATTTTGCTCCCCCTTCTAAGAAGGACTGAAGCATCCACATTTTGTTTTTCCTTTTTATTGAGCTTCATGGGGTATATGAAATGTATCTTGGGTATTTTAAGGTTTGGGCTAATATCCACTTATCATTGAGTATTTACCATATGTCTTCTTTTGTGATTGGGTTATGTCACTCAGAATAATGTTTTCTAGTCCTAGCAATTTACTTAAGAATTTCACGATGTCAATGTTTTCAATAGCTGAGTAGTACTCCATTGTGAAAATGGTCCACATTTGTTGGGAACTAAAAAGGGGGCTCTAGGGAAGATGGGGAAAGAGGGAAGACCCACACCCTGCCAGAGTTCCACCTATGCTCTGAACCTACAGGCTTGGGAAGGCTGTGAGACTCTTTCCACTCAGCCTCGGGTGGGCATTCTGACCCACTCTTCGGGGGTGAACAAGGGGAAGCCCAACCTGGGAGCCCGGGGCTACTTTCCTAAAGGCCCTGGGTTATGGGAGAGAGGGAAGAGGGAAGAGAGGTTCCCACACTGGTGACAGTGAGCACAGCAGATCTTGACTGGAGCACAGAAGGGCCTTCCATCTGGAGATTAGAAAAGGTTCATTAGGAAAAAGCCTATCCCATCCACCAAGCACAGTGGGCCTTGATGAGCAGAGACATTCTATGGTTTTAGAGCTTTATTATAAAAAGGCAGGGAGAAAGAGAGAAGGTTAAAAAAAAGAGAGGGGGAAAGGATAGAGAAAAAGAGAGTAAGAGGGAGAGAGGAGAGAAGAGAGGAGAGAAGAAGACTGAGAAGAGGAGTGAGAGAAGAGAGAAAACAGGAGTGAGAGGGTGAGAGTGAGAAGTAAGAGAGGCGAATAATAGAGCTAGGAGTGGCTCTCCCATCTTAGCAAGTCCTGGACATGCCATCACAACACAAAAGCAAGATATGGATCAAAATCACTTCTCATGATGATGATGGAGGTCTCTAAGAAGGAAATCAATCACTCCCTTAAAGAAATACAGGAGAAAACATCCATCAAGTGAAATAATTAAACAAAACCATCCAGGACCTAAAAATAGAAACAGTAAAGAAATAAAAAGAGATGCCACTCTAAAAATAGAAAACCTAGAAAAGAAGTCAGGAGTCAAGGATGCAAGCATAACTAACAGAATACAAGAGATGGAAGAGAGAATCTCAGGTGAAGAAGATACCATAGAAAACATTAACACAACTATCAAAGAAAATGCAAAATGCAAAAAGATCCTAAAATAAAACATTCAGGAAATCCAGGACACAATGAGAAGATCAAACCTAAGAATAATAGGTATAGACAAGAAGGAAGATTTCCAACTTAAAGGGCCAGTAATATCTCCAACAAAATTATAGAGGAAAACTCCCCCAACCCATGAGGAAGAAAGAGATGCCCATGAACATAAAAGAAGCCTACAGAACTCCAAATAGTTTGGACCAGAAAAGAAATTCCTCCTGTCGCATAATAATCAAAACACCNAATGCACAAAACAAAGATAGAATATTAAAAGCAGTAAGGGAAAAAGGTCAAGTAACATATAAAGGCAGACCTATCAGAATTACAGCTGACTTCTCCCTGACTATGAAAGCCAGAAGATCCTGGGCAGATGTCATACAGACCCTAAGAGAACACAAATGCCAGCCCAGGCTACTATACCCAGCAAAACTCTCAATTACTATAGATAGAGAAAATAAGGTATTCCATGAAAAAAAAAACACACAAAAAAACAACAACAACAACAAAAAAAACAAATCTACACAGTATCTTTCCACAAATCCAGCCCTTCAAAGGAAAATAAAGGGAAAACTCCAACATGATGAGGGAAACTAAACTTGAGAAAAAGCAAGAAAGTAATCTTTCAACAAAACTAAAGAAGATAGCCACATGAACAGAATTCCAACTCTAGCAACAAAAATAACAGGAAGCAACAACACCTTCCCCTTAATATCTCTTAAGATCAATGGACTAAATTCACCAATAAAAAGTCATAGACTAACAGACTGGTTACATAAACAGGACCCAACTTTTTGCTGCATACAACAAACCCACCTCTGGGGAAAAAGGCAGACACTACCACGGAGTAAAAGGCTGGAAAAAAAATTTTCTAAGCAAATGGTCCCAAGAAACAAGCAGAAGTAGCCATTCCAATATCAAATAAAATTGATTTTCAACCTAAAGTTCTCAAAAAAAGATAAGGAGGGATACTTCTTACTCATTAAAATTAAAATTTACCAAGATGAACTCTGGATTCTAAACATCTATGCTCCAAATGCAAGGACAGCCACATTCATTAAAGAAACTTTGCTAAAACTGAAAGCACACATTACACCTCACACAATAATAGTGGGTGACTTCAACATCCCACTCTCATCAATGGACAGATCCTGGGAACTAAAATTAAACAAATACACAGTGAAACTAACAGAAGTTATGAAACAAATGGATTTAACAAATATATACAGAACATTTTATCCTAAAACAAAAGGATATACATTCTTCTCAGCACCTCATGGTACCTTCTCCAAAATTGACCATACANTTGGTCACAAAACAGGCCTCAGCAGATACAAAAATATTGAAATAATCCCATGCACCCTATCAGATCACCATGGTCTAATGCTGATCTTCAATAACAACATAAATAATATAAAGCCAACATTAACTTGGAAACCGAACAACACTTTCCTCAATGATACCTTGGTCAAGGAAGAAATAAAGAAAGAAATTAAAGACTTTTTGGAGTTTAGACTTTTTAGAAAATGAAGCCACAACATACCCAAACTTATGGGACACAATGAAAGCATTCCTGAGAGGAAAACTCATAGCTCTGAGTGCCTCCTAAAAGAAACTAGAGAGAGCATACACTAACAGCTTGACAGCACACCTGAAAGCTCTAGAACAAAGAGAAGCAAATACATCCAGGAGGAGTAAACAGCAGGAAATAATCAAACTCAGGGCTCTAATCAACCATGTAGAAACAAAAAGAACTATACAAAGAATCAACAAAGCCAGGAGCTTTGTTGTTTCTTTAAGGAAAACAAGATAGATAAACCCTTAGCCAGCCTAAGCAAAGGGAACAGTGAAAGTATCCAAATTAACAAAATAAGAACTGAGAAGGAGTCATAACTACAGAAATGGAAAAAAAAAATCCCCCAAATCATCAGATCCTGCTAGAAAATTCTCAACAAAATTGTAAAATCTGAACGAAGTGGAAAATTTTCTACAAAGGTATCAGATATCAAAGTTAATTCAGGATTAGTTCTGTTATTATTTTTTATATGTGCAATATTTAAAATTTAGAATACTTTTTAAAAGTAACTTTAAACTATATCTATCTGTCTATCTATCTATATAATTATTATTAATATATAGCAACTACATTTAGAAGTCATGAACGAACAAAACCAGATCAATATTTGGAATTAAGGTAATGAAATTTTGATATCAAATCAAATTCTAAGTATTGACAATTTGTTCTTGAACTAAAATAATGAATCTGATGATGGGAGAAAGAATACAGAATAAATCTCAAACACAAATACCAACAATGTGGCAAGTTGCTTCCATTCATTTGCATTAAGTTTGTTTCTGAAACTTGCTATTTTACTACAATTATCATCAGCATTCAAATTGAACTAAGTGCCTACATGCCTAGATAAAAAAGATTAGATTTGGGGATCTCTGCTCCTCCCTGTTCCAGAAGCAGCTACATCTTCTCATGCAGTGCTAGCTTTCTTTCTGTAGACATGTTGGTGAAGGGCAATGTGAATAGATTTGGCCATATTGGATGCCTAGACACCAGGGCTAGCTTCTGCTCTGCCTCTGGCAAAGTGGACATTATTGCCATGAAAGATCCCTTCATTGACCTCAGCTACCTGGTCTATATGTTCCTGTATGACTCTCCCCATGGCAAGTTCAATGTCACAATCAAGGCTGAGAACTGGAAGCTTGTCATCAACTTGAAGCCTATCACCATCCTCCAGGAGCAAGATTCCACTAATATTAAATGGGGTGAGATTGGTGCTGAGTATGCCTTGGAATCTACTGGTGTTTCACCACCATGGAGAAAAACATGTCATTATGTCAATGGCCCCATGTTTGTAGTGGTTGCAAACAATAAGAAATATGACAACTCATTCAAGATTGTTAGCAGTACCTCCTCCACCACCAACTGCTTAGCCCCCCTACACAAGGTCATCCTTGACAACTTGGCATCGTGGCAGGGCAGATGACACACTCTATGCCATCACTGCCACTCAGAAGACTGTGAATGGTGCCTCTGGAAAGCTGTGGCATGAGAGCCATGTGGCTGCCCAGAACATCAACCCTGAATCTACTGGTGCTGTCAAGACTGTGGACAAGGTCATACCAGAGCTGAATGAGAAGCTTACTGGCATGGTCTTCAAAGTTCCTACCCTAATGTATCTGTTGTGGATCTGACAGGCAGCCTAAAGAAACCAGGAAAGTATGATGACATCAAGAAGGTGGTGAAGCAGGCACCTAAGGACCCATTAAAGGGCATGCCGGGCTACAACTGAGGACCAGGTTGTTTCCTATGACTTCAGTAACTTCCACTCCTTCACCTTTGATGCTTAGGCTGGCATTGCTCTAAATGAAAACTTTATAAAACTCATTTCCTGGTACAACAATGAATATAACTACAGCAACAGGGTGGTAGAATTCATGTCCTAAGTAGCCTCCAGGGAGTAAGAAGCCCATTCACCCCAGCAAACACATGAGAGGAAGAGAAAGGCCCTTGAATGCTGAGGAGTCCCTGTCCCAACTCACCCCCCTACACTGAACATCTCCCTCACAGTACCCATCTCAGACCCTCATAACAACTGGAGTGTCCCAAGGAGCCCTAATATATTAAAAAAATCAATAAAGTTTGCTGTACCAAAAATTTATTTAATTGAATAATTTGGCTTCTAATTAATGTTAAATGTTCAAATTTTAAAAATTTAATTTATAATGAGGGAGAACAAAAGATCACTATGTTTTTATTTTTAAATATTTTGGTTAATCTAGCATTTCATACTGCTAAAAACTTCCTTGAAATGAGTTCCAGAATCCAGTAACATTATATTATTCACTTATATTTTATTCAAATATATGATAATAGAATTAATTGTTGAGAAATGGGTCATTTTAGCTAAAATCTGACAGTGAATAAAATCAATGTGAAAAATGGAAATATGTTGAATAGTTAATGTTCATTTTTTTTTTCCATTTCTTTCTGGATGCTCTGTTCCAGAAAAAAAAAATTCGTGGGAAAAAGTAAAGTTGCATCTACTTAAACCAGAATTGTAACTGTAAAAAAAATGTTTACTTGCATAGAACTGTTTGGTGTCTTTAAGTGACATTTCCGTATCCATTCACACTGTGACATTTTTGTGACATTCAGAAACAAGATGGATCCTCCAATTGAAGAATTTAATTTCATATTCTTTGAAGAGAAGAGTGATATTGATTTGTCCAGACACTAGCAGTATTCAATTCCACTCACTAACATTCATGTTGACAAATTACAATCCAGATGCAATGTCTTTCATTTGACAAACGTCCACATGTGCACATTCATAACTGCTGTTATTGCAGATATTACACAGTACTTTATCTAATCCATATATTTTTGAGAGCAGTATCATAGGACAGAGCTGTTTGATGAAATGTAAATTATGGCCCTATGGATGTTTGTATCATAGTTAAAGAATTTTGAAAATGTGTAACAAGTAACCATGGAGACTGTCATCTCCACAGAAACAATGCTCTCAAATTAGATGTGAAAGGAGGTCGAGTAGACTATTGCTGTTTCCTTTCTGTTTTGTCTTACTTGATCACAGACAGAAAATAAGACAAATTATGTTCTAACAATTACAGATAATTCCAGTTGAAGATCAACACACTCCATTGTTCTAAATAATATAATTTCAATGAAAATTATGATGAAAATGCCAAATACAATTAATATTCTTCAAAAGAATGTTTAATAATATGCTAGTTCAAATTGTTCATTATCATAAGTTTTTATACATAATTGCAAAGTTAAATTCATGTTAAAATGTAAAGATGTTGATAAAATTTTCAGAAACCATCACTTATAGTGCTTTTATTTAAGACTTTCATAAAATTTCCCCTGGAGTCTGTTGGTCATAATGAAAGATTTTCTAGGTGTTTTAGTGCTCAGGAGCTTCATCAGTTTTACTTTGGACTATAAATTTAATGTCAATTTTAAGTCACAAACTATAACTTCATTGACAATATCCTCCTAAATATATGCCAAAAATCATTGCTTAAAATATTAACAAGAGTTACTAAACTAAAATGAACCAAAAATAGATAAAGCCACCATTAATTCAAGTAGCAACATATAGTACTGAAATACGTCTGATTTGTGCTAGCTTAAATCTTAAAACCATATGCTTTATTAAAAACAGATGTGGCATTTAACAACTGTTCTTTAATTAGCTGCAAGAGAAAAAATAAGAGAGAGAGAAAGAGAGAGAGAGAGAGAGAGAGAGAGAGAGAGAGAGACTAATTCCTCTTTCAAAGGACCTTACCATTAACATCCAGATGAACTGGTGCCCAAAGTCTCTTCTGTTTTCAAAATAGCTGTTTTAAAATGCTGACAACCCCAATTATTGTAGAGATCTTCATTCTTTCTTGATTCAAAACAGTGCCATTTCATCTTATTCATTAAACTTCAGGTGCTCCTGTTAATTTTGCTTGGATCACTAACATTAGGACAACTTCAATTGTATCATTGCAATGTTTTTACAGTTCAAATAGTCAGTATTAACATTTAATATTTCAAGGAAGATAAAATTGAACAGGAAAAACTTTTGAATGCCATAGACATAGCTTTAGATGATCGATCGATCTATCTACCTGTCTATCAATGCAATGTAAGATGAGAAATTACTTTTGTCTCACCTATTATGCTATAACATGACTAAAAGAAACTTAAAAAGAAAGAGTTCATGTTGAATGAAGTATTCAAAATTATAGAATCTTCATGAATTAAAAAGACACAATGGCCAGAGCAGGAAGATTCTGATCACATATATGTGCATATAGAAAGCAGAGAAGTAAAGCAGTATGTGCAACAAGTCTGTCCAAAGCCAAAGTCTATCCCCAACAGAGCTGGACCTCTTGAACATATATAACATTCACAAATAGACCTACACCAACTAGAAACCAACTGTGTAACTGCATGGGCCTCCATTCTCCATAATCACCAATATCAGAATGAATTTTTTTTCAAGTGGGGAGAAAAACTCTAGAAATCTTCTCTAACTTCCCACATGTATATGAAATAAACACAATCATTCAAATTATGCAACTTCATAAAAAAAATTAGTAAATAAAGAATAGTAAATACACTGTCATAATATAAAACACAAATGCCACTTGTTTTTCCTGGTAAATACTGTTGATTACTAAGTAAAAGCCTCAATGAATTCTTCATTATATCTTTCAACTGCATAAAAAAATGTACAGCAAAAGAAAATCCAATAGCATAGTCATTTAAAAACTGCATGTCAATTTCAGACCCAATAGGATGACTTTAGCTGAAATGAACAAAGAATGGCAGCTAGGACTTGTAGTGACCAAATACAGAAGATAGGCATGGAGCCCAGTTGGGGGATAGGACCACCCACCTATCTCAAAGTTTTTAACCTAGAAATATTCCTGTCCAAAAGAACAGGGACAAAACATGGAGCAGAGACTGAAGGAAGGACAATCAGGACACTGCCCCTCCTGGGGGTCCACTGTGTCTGCAGACACCAAACCCCAACACCATTTCTGTTGACAAGAGGCATTTGCTGACTGTTGGGTCCCGCCCGCCTCCACTGGCAACTCCGTCTACGCATTGTATTGCGCCCCTTACAGACATGTTAAGAGTTGCCCACTGGAATCCTGGATACAGCGTCCTCGTACCGCCCACTGTCAATGCCCACTCGTCGCCCGGACCAACCACCAATGTCGTCACGCCTACTCGATTGGACCCGCCTTCTGGACACAGCTCCGCTGAGTATCGGACCGCGGAGCACCATTGGGACATGAGCCATTGCGACTGAGAGACACTCAGCAGGGACAATGGGACATACGGGAGAGGGTTGGGTTCTCCCGCGTGTAATTAATAAATAGTATTCTTTCTTGTAGCTCGTCTCTATTTTCAGGAAGCTTAGCTCTGCAGTACGAACCCACCCCAAGGTGTTTTCTGCCCACGCAGCACGGCGCCGGTGTGCGTGGCGCGAAAAAACACTACAGCTGACAGGAACCTGGTGTAGCTGTTGTGGCTGTTCTTAGGGAGGTTAAGACAGCAACTGACCAATGCAGATGTGGATGCTGGGAGCCAACCATCAGAATGAACTCAGGAACCCCATGGGGGAGCTGGAAGAAGAACTGGGGGAGAAGAGAGGGATTGCAACCCCATAGGAAGAACAACAGCTGGTCCAACCACCCACTGTTCCCTTGGACTAGACCACCAAATAAGGAGTATGCAGGGAGGAATCCATGGCTCCAGATACATATGTAGCAGAGGATAGCCTTGTCTGACATAAATTGGAGATGGAGGGCCTTGGTCCTGTGGAGTTTTGATACCTCAGCTTTGGGGGAATGCTGGAGCTGTGTAGAGGGAGGTGGTAGGTAGATGGGGGAGTACCCTCATAGAGGCAAAGTGGAGTGAAGAGAGGGCAGATATGAAATGTGCGATTTGCGGAGGGGGAACTGGGAAGTGAGATATCATTGAGATGTAAACAAATGGAATGATTAATAAAAAAAAAAGATTAAAAAAAAAACCTATATGTCAACTATCCTTATAAAATACTGGTGTTTCAAATTATTTGTATAAAACCTGTCATGAGTGATGACCAAGATGGAATGGTGTCTGGCTTAGATAGTTCGCTAAAAATGTAAAATTCAACTGATACTTATATCACCAACTTGTTAATTAAATAAAAATAAGATCTTTTCCATTTTTAGTGAAAAAGCAGGATATGTTAAGATAAAAACCTGAATGTTTGTTGAAGTTAGTAGAAACCTTTTCTTTCTAAATCACATATGAGGGCTTTTAGGAAACAATACTAGGGATTTAAGGAACACACATAATGATCAACAAAATAGTCTTATTGCTTTATTACATACTAGAAATTGCTTGAAGTTATAGAAGTAAATTTTCTCTGTGAAGAAATATGACAACATTAGAAATTTAAGCCTTCTGGGGTCCTTATTCATAAAGAAGTCCAATTGGCCAGAGTAATAGTGCTTAAAAAAAAAAACATTTAATTTGTATAGAAACAGACAGGTTGAGCAATGAAAAAGAATCCAAGACCCAGAAACAAACCCACATACCTATGGACACTCGTTTTTTTTTTTTTTTGAGTCAGGGTTTCTCTGTGCAGACCTGGCTGTCCTGTCCTGGAACTCACTCTGTAGATCAGGCAGGCCTTGAACTCAGAAATCTGCCTGCCTCTGTCTCGCAAGTGCTGGGATTACAAGTGTGTGTCACCACTGCCCTGTGACACTTGATTTTTGATGAAAAACAAAAACAAAAACAAAAACAAAAACAAAAACAAAAACAAAAACAAAAAAAAAACCTAAAACAATGCAGTGGAAAGAATAAAGCATTGGTGCTGGTCTAACTATCTGTATGAAGAATGAATGTGAACTGACCCATATTTAACACAGAGTCTCCCTTTCACTGACAATGTTTAAGAAGCTGACAACTGATGCTGCTGAAATACATCTTACACAAAATGATAGGTAGGAGTATCTGTCAACAAGAAATATAGAGAAATAAAGCTTGGGTTTGAGACCTGGATGACATGGATTTTAGTTAAGAGTGGAAGTTGTTTTAATCCATTTTGTTAAATCATATTGCAATTACAACCCTGAATAGAGGTATAAGTCATACAGTAGTTATAACTATAATTTAAACACATGTCTATATATATATATATATATATATATATATATATATATATATAGAAAATATTACTCTTTATATATAGTGAATACATAAATACAACAATAAATAATAAAATACATAAATATAAATGTATATATTATATGTGTTAGTGTCTGTGCCCATGGGTAAAGAAGTCAACAAATCCAAAACATTATTTTGTTCTTTATAAGTTAGGGCTTATTTAAAATTTCTCTGTGCTGGTAGAGTGTATGTTACTGAATTTACTGCAAAAGAATCTTAACTCATTGGCTCCTTTTAAAAAATATAATTCAAATAGTGTTTTATTTAGTGTACACACACACACACACACACACACACACACACACACGGAGAGAGAAAGAGAAAGAGATACAAAAACCTGTTCTACATCAATGTCAAAATATTTACAGGACAACAAATTAGTGTCTTTATTAACAATTAAATCTTTTAAACCTCTAATTATTACCTCCAAATTCCCTTTAAATGTATTAGCTTAAATACTGTAATGCTAAAATGTGCATTCTCTAAATAAAATTAAGTACATCAAAATTGATAGCATTTACAGTAATGTTAATATATTACTTAGTAAGACAACTGCCATATTACCCATTAAACAATACATATTCAAGTGTTTAAATACTTAAAAAAAATCAAAGTAACCACAAAAATCCTCCTAAACAAGGATATATATTCACTCTAGGCACAGTGAATATTGATATGGTTTACATGAACAAAGATTACTATCTTTAGAAGTAGGCTATGAGTATCTGGATATTTACATGTTTATGTATTCACACAGCTTGTGTAATTACTTAGTTGAATAAACAAGATTAATATATTATTCCACTGTATGAGTTATGTTTTTCAAAAGGAGAAAATATCTCTTTGCAGTATATTTAGTAAAACATACTCATAGAGATACCTAACAAGTTAGAATAAAAGACACACAAGGCTCATGAATGTATCATAATTAACAAGCCAAGTCCGATCTTATACAAACATCAACTTGTAAACAACAAAAGGGTTTCATTTTGAACATTTGCTTCTATTTCTTTGTTTTCTTGGACATTCAGCCATAGATGCGAACATTCTAGGTCCAATAAAGACATTTCACTTTGGTCTAATATCTTAGGACACTTTATATTTCTCTTACAAAAAAAGTACAGACTTCTAAGAATATTGAGATCAAGATGAATAGTCTTCCTTGGCAATAAACAACCAATTAATTTCCAATACCAATTGATCAATATTGAATGGATATATGTAACAGTGCAGAGATTAAGCTAGTTAATATTAGAAATATATATGTGTACACACACACACAAATATGGAGGTCTGCTTATACTTACTCCTATGTATCAATAGTTAATGGGGAAAAAAGGGTCCATGAATTTGGAAGAGAACAAGAAGAGATATATGAAAGGATTTAGAGTGAGAACAGAGGGTTAGTGATGATGTAATTGTATTACAATTTTAAAAATAGTAAAAAATATAAAGGAAGAATGTCATGGGACAAAGGACACAATAAAACTAGTAAAGATCTTGAGTATGAAAAGTCAGAAATCAAGCAAGACAAAACTTTTAAGATCTGTGGAGTGTGAGTGAGCAATGATGGTGTCTTCTGGGGATCTATGAAACTTATAATCATGTGCATTATTTTCTGCTGCATGAAGGCATGCCAGGTTGACCTCTAAAGAGCAATGAGTGACTGGCACCACTAAATGGCTCCATAGAATTTTACATAGATTACACATTTTGGCCAGCAAAATATGCAGAATTTCAGCACTTCTTTCAGAGACATGTTGAAAGCTCTCTAAAATTCATTGTCCTTTGGCAAAAAACCAGACAGTGCATTTAAACTTGGCTGTGTTATAAAAGTCATGTAAACAATGAGTACTGCTAAATGAAAGCAATTCCACAGTAAATTACCTTAAATAATTTTAGAGTGAATTAGAAAATAGATTTAAATATATTTTAAATAAAATCTTGTAATGAATATTTAGGATGTCCATACCTGTCAAGAAATCAGGTAGGAGAGCTCACTTCTCCTCTGTCATGACATTAAATCACCCAAGCCCTAACTCCACTACGACCTGTGTCCTATTCACAGGGGTCTATAAAGATCCTTGTGGCAAAATTAGCTTTCATTCCTTCTGTGGAGGATCTCATGTCAGTCTTCTAGTCAATCCTTATGATTTATTGTTTGCTCCCCATAAAAAGAAACACTTTCTACCCAGAACTATCAATGGTACACCAGCGAGAATCAAAGAAGTATGTCATAGCAGGCAACCCACAACCATTGTATTCTCCTAAAAACCAGAGAAAGCAAAAGAAACCAAGAAACTAACACCCACAATAAGTACAAGACCTGACCAGATATAAGCACCTAGAAGGACAATCATAGCAAAGCCAGATACCTAGACACCAGCATAAAAACAAAATCAATACAGCCATGAAAGTGCACCTCTACTAGATCACAGGAATCACACCTCAGAGGCCCTGAGAAATGCACCATACTTGCAATATAAGTAAAAGATATCAAACAGCTGTCATGAGTATGTCCAAAGTCTGCAAAGAGGATGTGAATAAATCTACTAATTATATCAAGAAATGAAATTGGTCAAGACATGAAAGGGAAAATAAAATCAATAAAGAAGAAATAAAGAAATCAAACTGGAAATGAAAGATTTAGGACTTCAAGAGGAATAGACTGAAGGAAAAAAAAAATCAAGCTCAGTGATGGAATTAATCACTTAGAAGCAAAAAGAGCTGTAAAAAGAATGAACAAAATCCAGAGCTGGTTCTTTGGGAAAATCAAAATCAACGAGTTGATCAACCATTAGCTAAACTAACTAAAAGGCAGAAAGACAGTATTTTGGTATTTAATAATAAAAAAAAAATACCAAAAACCAAAACCAACAACAATAACAGCAAAAAACAAAAAACAAAAACAGAAATGAAAAGGGAGACATAACAAAATAAACTGATGAAATTCAAAAAAAATCACTAAACCTTACTTCAAATGTCTATACTCCATAAAACCTAAATATCTAACTGAATGAGATAATTTTATTCATAGATTGCCCTTACCAAAACAAAATCACTTTCAGGTAGAGTCTAGATAGTCCTATAAACCCCAAGGAATTAGAAGAAGTCATTATAAAGTCTCCCAACCAAAAGAAGCCCAAGAGCAAATGAATTTAGGGCAGAGGGAGAATTCTGACAGACTTTTAAAGAAGAGCTAATACTAATACTCCTCAAACTATTCCACAAAATAGAAAAAGAACAAATATTGGGAAAGTCATTCTATGAGGTCACAGTCACCCTGATACCTAAACCATACAAAAACTCAAAACAGAAGAATTTCAGACTAATCTCCCTTGTAAATATTGATGAAAATGTACTCAATAAAATACTCATGATGCAAATGCAAAAGCACATCAAAATCTTTACCATAACCACATAGGCTTCCACTCAGGAATGCAGGAGTGGTTTAATATACAGAAATTCATCAACACAATTCACCATACAAACTAACTGAAATAAAGAAAAACCATGATCATTTCATTAGATGCTAAAAAAGTCTTTGACAAAATTCAACACCCGTTCATGTTAAAAGACTTGGAAATATCAGGAATACAATAGACACACATAAACACAGTAAAGAAAATAGACATTAAGTCAATTGCCAGTATCAAATTAAATGGAAAGAAGGTTAAAGCATTGTGACTGAAATCAGAGACAAGGCAGAGGTATCACACAAATGTAGTACTTAAAGTTCTGCTATAGCAATAAAACAACTAACAGAGTTAAAGGAGAAAATCAAAGCATCATTGTTTGCTGATGATATAACAATATACACTAATGATCAAAAAAATCCCTTTATTAAAGAATTTCTACAGCAGATAAACACTTTCAGCAAAGGTCCAGGATACAACATTAAATACAAAGAAACCAAAACAAGACAAGACAAAAACAAAACAAAACAACAGAAACTGTAGCCTTCCTTTGTGGAATGATAAACTGGCTGAGAAAGAAATCAGGCAAACAATACCTTTCACAATAGACCACAAAATATAAAGTATCCTGTTGTAATGCTAACCAGGCAATTGAAAGTCATGTGAAATAGGAACTCTAATCTCTGAGGAAACAAATTGAGGAAGATTTCAGAATATAGATAGATCTCCAATGCTCATTATCAGTAGGATTAGGATTAACATGGATTTAAATGGCCATCTTACCCAAAGCATTCTAAAGATTCCATGCAATTCCCTTCAAAATTCCAACACAATTCTTTACAGACACTTAAATAACAAGTCTCAAGTCAATATGAAAGAACAAATGAAAACAAATGAGCAAAAAAAAAGAAAATGATAGCTAAAATATTACTGTAGTATAAAAGAATTTCTGGAGGTACTACTAACACAGGTATTAAGCTGTACTACAGAGCAATAGTAATAAAAATTGCATAATATTGGTATAGAAACAGACAGGTTGATCAATGCAATGGGATTAAAGACACAGGAACAAACCTTTAGACAAAGGTATCCTATAGACAAATAAATTTTTGACAAAGCATCCAAAATCATACAATGAAAAAGCATCTTCAACAAATGTTGGTTTAACTAAATTTCTGCATGTAGAAAAGCCTCAAAATAAAAGTGAATATACTAACTCTAATAGAATAAAAAGTGGAAAATACCATTGAACTCATTGATACAAAAGACAAAGAAAATTTCCTGAACAGTGGCTCAGGCACTAAAGACAAATGTGGGACCTCATGTAAATGAAAAGCAAAGAACACTGTCAATGAAACAAAATGGTAACCTAAAGATTGGGGAAATGTCTTCACCATCCCTACATCCAAAAGGTGGGTTAATATACAAAATAAATAAAGAAGTCAAGAACTTAAAAACCAAGAAAACAAATAACTCAATTAAAAATGTAGAACAGAACTAAAAAGAATTTTCAACAGAGAAATATCTAATGGCTGAGGATCACTTAAAATATGTGCATTGGCCTTAGCAGGGAAATAAAAGTCAATATGACCTTGATATTACACCTTATAATCATCAGTGTGGTTAGAATAAAAAAACTCAAGGACAGCACATGCTGTCGAGGATGTGGAGCAAGTGGAACACTCCTCTATGGCTGGTGGGAGTGCATACTTGTACAACCACTCTGGAAATCAATCTCAGGAAATTGGGAAGAATTCTACTTAAAGACCAGCCTTGCTGCTTCTGGGCCTATAACCATGATCCAGCACATCACCAGGACATGTGCTCCACTGTGTGCATAACAGCTTTATTTGTAATTGGCAGAGACTAGAAACAACCCAGTTGCCCCTCAACTGCTGAATGGATACAGAAAATGTGGTTCATTTACACAACAGAATATTATTCAGCTATTAAAAACAACTGCATCACAAATTTTGCAGGAAAATGGATGGAACTAGAAAATATCATCCAAAGTGAGATAATCCAGACAAGAAAGGACAGGGATGCTATGTACTTGCTTATAAATGGATATTACCCATAAAGTATAGGATACTCACTCTATATCCCACAGACCCAAAGAGGCAAAACATGAAGGAAGGCCCAAGTGAGGATGCCTGATTTTCACTTAGAACTGGGAATAAAATAGTCACAGGAAGCAGATGTCAAGCAGGAACTGGCTGAGAAAGGGGATGGGGAAAAGAAGAGGAAAGATTCAGAATCAGATGGGGGTTGGGAGATCTCTGTATGTTGTGCCATAGACCTGCAAATGAGGGTTGCTGCCAGGAGTCTATGAGAGTGACCTAAGCTGAGACCCATAGCAGTGTAGATATGCAACCTCAAGTGGCCACCTCCTGTAGCCAGGCAGGGCCCCCTTTGGAGGGATAAGGATACCAATCCACCCTTAAAACTTTCAACCCAAAATATATCTTGTCTATAAGAAATGCAGAGACAAAGAGGAAGCAAACCATGAAGGAGGGGCCAACCAATAACTGGCCCAACTTGAGACCCATGAGCAAGCACCAGACTCTGACGCTATTAATAATTTTCTGATATGCTTGCAGACAGGAGCCTAGCATAATGGTCCTGTGAGAGGCTCCATTCAGCAACTGACTGAAACAGATGCAAAGGGCCACAGCCAAACATTGTAATGAGCTCTAGAGGACTTATGGAAGAGTTGGGGGAATATTGAGGTCTCTGGAGGGCATAGGAACTCCACAGGAAGACAAATAGCATCCCCTAACCTGGACCCTTGGGGCCTTTCAGAGACTGAACCACCAATGAAAGAACATACAAAGGCAGGATCTAGGTCTTTATACATATATAGCAGATGTGCAGCTTGGGCTTCATGTAGGTCTGCCAACAACTGGAACAAGGGCTGTCTATAAAGCTGTTGTCTGACTGCAAATTCTGTTCCCCTAATTGGGATGCCTTTTCTGGCCTCAGTTGGAGAGGATGTGCCTAGCCCTGCAGAGAGTTGATGTGTGAGGGTATGTGTGTGTGTGTGTGTGTGGGGGGGCTAACTGGGAGGGGACAGGGGGATTTCCAAGGTCTCAGAGAACAAGGGGAAGAGGGTAGAGGGAGGTATTGTGTAGATGGAACTGAGAGGAGGAGGATCAGCAATCAGAATGTAAAGTTAATAAATAAATTCAGGGAAAAAGAAAAAAATAATTTTAGAAAATTAAGCAGGAACCATATGGGAAGCCATACCAACAGAATACAGAGATGTATAAGAGAATCTCAGATCCTGAAGAGATGAAAATTGATATCTGCTGATGAAAATATAAAAAGAAAAAAAAAAACAAATCAATACAGAACTAAAAAAATCATGGTGGATAATATCCATAAAATCCTGAACTGTATGGAAAATAATCTAAGGATAATAGGAATAGATGATGGAGAAGAAAGCCAGTTGGAAAGTGCAGAAAATATTTCAACAATATCAAAAAGAAAATGTTCCTAACCTAAAGAAGGAGATGCCTATCAAAAGACAGAATGTACAATGTGTAGAATGTCAAACTGACTGAACTAGAAAAGAAAATTCTCAATGTCATATAATCATAAAAACACTAAAGTTATGTAACAAAGAAATTCCTTTAAAGCTGCAAACACCAGTTTATACATATAATTAGAGTCTTCATCTCTCATTATGAAAATTTCTCTTTGCTACAGATGCCGAACTCTACAGACAAAAACCACAACTCATCAAAATTCAGAATTCGATAGTTTAGTCTGGATAGATACAGTTACTTTTATTATTTAAATAATTTTATATATAAAAGCCAAACACAATACTTTAGTTAATCACATAGTAATATGATCAACATCTATCATTACATTGCCAGCTTTGTACTAAAATCTCTTTTACCTTGAGCAAGACATGCAGGTCTTACAAAAAATACTATGTCAAGATTGTCTTTGATTCCTATAATGTGATTACACAGAACTTATTCTAATTTTAATTTTAAACAAATTACTGTGTGGTATTTTAATTCTTTACCAAAGTAGACAAAGCGTTGAATATATCCCTGCATTTACACAAAATCAGCCTTCTTGTTTTTTCTGAAGTTAATAATGTTTTACTTAATATACCTAAATGAATATGCTGAACCATTGTCCTTCAATGCTATGCATCATGTATCTTTAACAGTGAGACAAATTTCTTGTTTAAATAACCACTCCAAATTACACTCCAAATGTTGTTATACCTACTCAAAAATAACAATGATTTTTAACATATAGACAGAAATATAAAGCATTAAAAAAGATATTTCTAGATGGATGATAATTTGACACTTTGACGTGAGACTTACTCATAGAGACTATATAAAAATGTCATAGAATAAAAGAATATCTATATTCTTACTTACTCATTTACTCAGACCATAAAGGTCCAATGATCCACCTCTATGAAGCATGGAATCACGCAGCCATTCAAGCATGAGGATAGTCTAATTTCACAAAGACTATAAAACCAGTCCCTAGGGCTGCTTAATAATATCTATTATTCCAAATTGAGATTATCTGTTATAATTTGGTTTATGAGATAAGGACTTCACTTGCAGAAATAGACCTTAGTAATATATAAATATTTATAGAAAATTCATACATCTGTAGTACAAAAAAGATACTAGAATATCCCACATGTAAAAAATATCACAGAAGGAAATGTGTATGAATCCATATATTCTATAACAGTTTTAAATGCTATTCCAGAAACTCTATTCTGTTGGATACTATATTTCATAATAAAATTGCTTATTTGCATTATTTTCCTCAGAGTAGTTTGTGTGAGCAAGAAAATTAGCTTTTCTCTACTCAAAGAATTAGCCATAGATCATTTTTTCGTACTATTTTGGCTTGAGAACCTGTTACTTTTTTACATAACAAAGGAAAGAAAGAAATTAAGGTTTTTTTTTTTTTTTTTTTTTTTTTTTTTTTTTTTTTAGTATGATAAGAGACTGAGGTGGACAACAATATATTATGTAACTCAGAACAGCAAGAAGAGAATTCTTGGAATGCTCCAAATACAAATTCAGGATAAGAATTTGTGTGGATGTGCCCTGATTGATCATTGCATAATGTATGGATGAACTGAAGTGTCACACTGTGCCATAAGAATGCAAAAAAAAAAAAGAAAAAAAGTGAGATTGAAAATTAAACATATGCATTTACAATGTATATTTAAGTGGAAAATTCCACAAACAAGCAGAAAAAAACCTTATTAAATCGTATTTCCAAAATTACCATAGCCCTTATGAGTTTTCTAGGAGAAAAATAACCTGTGTAAGTTTTAATCAGCATTTCCATGATATATCCCCAGGCCTCAAAACAAGAAGCCTAAAAATAATGAACTCAATGGTTAATAGGCCTGTTTGTCAAAGACTTGTAGTTAGAAATTCTGAAACTACACTTTTATTATTCAAGGATTGCATGATTATGTAAATATATTTTAGATAATGAAAGTTTGTTTTTTCACCGTGAGATGGAACTTATAAGTACAGCAGGGAAGAAGTATAAATGAGCCTCTAGTGTTTGACTGGAATGTATGATTGCAGTGTAAGCTTGTGTATTTATAAAGAATATGTAACTGCCTGCCACCCTACCAGCACCTCCATTCTCCAACACCTCTCTTCTACCTTCCTCAGATTGTGACTCCTAACCATAAAGATAAGCTTTCTATTTCCCACCTACCATCTGTGCTCTCAGGGTCAAGCCAGCTGTCCTGAGCACTATCCTATCCCAGGGACACCTCCATTCTCACTACAAATCTCCTCCAACTTCATCAGACCTGTGAATCCTGGGAATGAAACATATAGGTAAACTTCTCTTCCCCTATCCATCTTCCCTGCTCTCTGAACCCTCTGGGGCAAGCCAAACTGCCCTGAGCAGCTTGCTAGTCCTGTGGAAGCTCCACTATCCTGCCATCTCTCTGCCTACATTCATTGGACCTGGAGCTCCTGAAACATAAAGAACTGCAGGTCTGGGAACTTACAGAAATGCAGGTCCAGAAACATACAGTCCACAAGTACCCATCAGACCACCAAGGTTCACCCCTCTCCCAATACCGACTATAAAAAGAATATCCAGGGACCAAAACCATTCAAGTGGTTAATGGCCCTATAAATAAATAAATAAATAAATAAATAAATAAATAAATAAATAAATAAGCTACAGCAATAGGATACCCCCTGACTGACAGCTATCCCTAGCAAGACCTGTATCTCCTAACACAACTGAAACACAAGAAAATGACATTAAATCCAATCTTTAAAAGATGGTAGAGGCATTACAAGAGAAAATTAATAAGTCCCTTAAAGAACAACCATCATATAGAGGTCTTTAACGAGAAAACAAAGAAGTCCCTTAAAGATATACAGAAAAATACAACCTAATACATGAAGGAAATAAATAAAACTGTGCAAAACCTTAAATCGGAAATAGAATCAATAAAGAAACACAATCTAGAACCTGAAGAGATCATATGGAAAGGTTATGCATGACCCCAGTTGAGGGATAAAGCTATCTGCCATTTTCAAAAATTTTAAGCCAGAATTACGCCTTTCTTAAGGAAATACATGTACAAGTTGTGGAACAGAGACTGAAGGAAAGGCCATCCAGAGACTGAGCCATCTGAGGACTCAACCCATATGCAGCCACCAAACCCAGACACTATTGTTGATGCCAAGAAGGGCTTGCTAAGAAGAGCCTGATATAGCTGTCTCTTGCAAGACTCTGCCAGAGCGTGACAAATAGAGATGTGGATGTTTGCAGGCAACCATCGGACTGAGCATGGGGTCCCCAAATGGAGGAGTTGTAGAAAGGACTGTAGAAGTTTGCAACCCCATAGGTAGAAAAACAGTATCAACCAACCAGACCCTCCAGAGCTCCCAGGGACTAAACCACCAACCAAAGAATTCACATGGAAGAACCCATGAATCCAGCTGCATTTGTAGCAGAGAAAGGCCTTATCTGGCATCAATGAGAGGAGAGGTCCTTGGTCTTGTGAAGGACTAATACCCCATCATAGAGTAATGCTAGGGTGGTAGGGCAGGATTGGGTGGGTGGGTGGGTGGGTGGGAGAGCACCCTGATAGAAGCAGAAGGGAGAAGGGGTAGGATAGGGGATTTGTGGAGGAAACCAGAGGGGGAATATCATTGGAAATGTAAATACATAAAATAACCAATAAAAATTTTAAAAAGAAAGAGCTAAGGAAGAGAACAGAAACCACAGATGTAAGCATCAACAACAGAATGCAGAAGAAGGAAAAAAGAATTTCAGGCAGAGAAGATACAATAGAAGAATTTGATACAATACTTATAAAAATGTTAAATCTAAAAATATTCCTGACACAAAACATCCAGGAAATCTGCAATACTATGAAAAGACCTAACTTAAGAGTAACAGGACTAGAAGAAGGTAAAGAATCCCACTCAAAGGCACAGAAAATACTCTCAGGCAAACCATACAAGAAAACTTTAGCAACTTAAAGTAAGAGATGCTTGCAAACATACAAGATGGTTATGGAACACCAGTTAGAGTGGACTAGAAAAAAAAGAAAATCCTACTGTTACATACTAATAAAAACATAAAATCTACAGCACAAAGAAAGAATATGAAAAGAGGCAAGGAGAAAAGGCCAGGTTACATAGAAAGTCAGATCTATGAGAATTATATCTGACTCCTCAACAGAGATTTTTCAAAGCAAGGACCTGGACATATAAGTGTAGCATTCTCCCAGCCTCTAAACAGGCTGTCCCAGACCTCTGCAGCCACTAACTTAGAACCACCTGTGATGGTAATCTTCAGATCTGCCAAGCCTGCTCTACTGTTTACACCAGCCTCTGCCCTTCAAAGCATCGCCATTGTCTGCTGAGAAGACTTTTGGATGTTCCAGAGACAGCATTCTCAGGGCCTGCCTACAGGCTCTCACCCAAAGACTGGGGCTGGGGAGAAGGGCTTTTTCCCACTCTATAGAAACTGAGTAATTCATTAAACCTGGGGCTTTGAACAGAATCCTTTATCTTGGCCTGCTTCCTTCTTCCCTGCCGCCTTCCTTTCCCCAGCTTGCCTGCCAGGGCGGACCCCATTCAGTGTGTGCTGGCAGAAACACTCATATAAGCAACCTCAAAACAAACAAACAAACAAAAAAGTGACAGGTATCAAGCTATACTACTATACCCAGCGAAACTCCCAATCACCATAGCTGGAGAAAAAAAGAAAAAGATATTTCAAGACAACTCCAAAAGAAATAGTTATCCATAAATCAAGAGTACAGAAAATGCTAGTATGAAAAATACAACTCAGGATGGATAACTACAAGAAAACATAGGAAAAAAGTAATTTCAAACCAGCAAAAAACAAGGAATGTTCTCACAAGTGCTCACACATTCACACACACACACACACACACACACACACACACACACACACTCACACTACCACCACTAGAACCAAAATAAAGGGAAATAACAGTCACTGGTCACTAATATCTCTCAACATCAATGGACCCAATTTCCCAATAAAAAGTCACAGGCAAGCGTAATGGATTTGAAAATAGGATAATAGGATTTATTGGTCTGATGCATACAAGAAACACAGCTCTGGAATAAAGATAGATATTACCTTAGAGTATAGGGCTGGAAAAATGGCTTCCAAGCAAATAGGTGCTTGAATCAAGTTGCAGTAGCCTTTCACATATCTATCAAAATATACTTTCAAGCAAAATTAATCAAAAGAGACAATAGGATACTTGATATTCATCAAAGGAAAAATATACCAAGATGATATCTCAGTTCTGAACATCTATGCCCCAAACACAAGATCACTTAACATTTGTAAAAGAAATACTGCTAAAACATAAAGCACACATGTAACCCCATAAATTAATAGTTTGAGAGTTCAACATCCCACTCTCACCAATGAACAGGTCATCAAGAGAAAAACTAAACAGAAAAACGATGAAACTAACAGACATTATGATTAAAATGGACCTAACAGATATCTATAGAATATTTAACCAAAATAAAAAAGAATACACCTTCTTCTCAGCACTTCATGGATCCTTCTCCAAAATTGACCATATAGTAACTCACAAAACAATCCCCAGAAGATGTAATTAAAGAGAAATAATACTTAGTATCTTGTCAGACTACTATGGGTTAAAGTTCAACTTCAACAATATTAGAAACACAGGAAAGTCTACACACTCATGAAAATTGAATTACTGTCTGCACAATAATCTCTGTGTCAGCTAAGAAATAAAGAAATTAAAGACTTTCTAGAATTCAGTGGAGATGAAAGCACAACAGAAGTGCTAAGAGGAAAGATCACAGCATCAAGTGCCTCCATAAAGATATTATAAATATCACATACTAGTAATTTAAATGTACAACTGAAAGTTCTAGAAAAAGAGAAGAAGCAAGCACACCAAAGAGGATTAGAAGGCAAAAAAATAATCAAAATCAAAACTGAAATCAATTCTTCATAGAGTTAAAAAGAACAATTTCCAAATATAATTGGAATAACCAAAACCCAGAAATACTATTCTCAACAATAAAAGAACTTCTGGGGAATCATCATCCCGACCTCAAGCTGTACTACAAAGCAATAGTGATAAAAACTGCATGACATTGATATCGTGACAGGCAGGTAGATCAATGGAATAAAACTGAAGACCCAGAAATGAACCCAATCATCTATGGTCACTTGATCTTTGACAAAGGAGCTAAAACCATCCAGTGGAAAAAAGACTGCATTTTCAACAAATGGTTCTGATTCAATTGGCAATCAGCATGTAGAAAAATGAAAATTAATCCATTCTTATCTCCTTGTACAAATCTCAAGTCCAAATAGATCAAGGAGCTCCACATAAAACCAGATATACTGAAACTTATAGAGGAGAAAGTAGGGAAGAGCCCTGAGCACATGGGAACAGGGGAAATTTTCCTGAACAGAATATCAATTGTTTATGATCTAAGATCAAAAATTGACTTTGCAAATTGCCCTTTCTAACTCAGTGAAGAATTGAGTTGGGATTTTGATGGGTATTGCATTGAATCTGTAGATTGCTTTCAACAGGATAGCAATTTTTACTATATTAATGCAGCCAAACCCATGAGCATGGGAGATCTTTCCATCTTCTGAGATCTTCTTAAATTTCTTTCTTCAGAGACTTGAAGACAACGTGTGGATACTTTATTCCTCCTTAGAATAGGGAAAAAAATACCCATGGAAGAGTTACAGAGAGAAAGTTTGGAGCTAAGACAAAAGGATGGTCCATCCACATACTGCACCACCCGGGGATCCATCCCATCATCAGCCACCAAACGCAGACACTATTGAATATGCCAGAAAGATTTCGCTGAAAGGACCCTGATATAGCTATCTCTTGTAAGTCTATGCCAGTGACTGGCAAATACAGAAGTGGATGCTCATAGTCATTTATTGGATGGAACACAGGGAGGAGCTAGAGGAAGTACCCAAAGAGCTAAAGGGGTCTGCAACCCTATAGGTGGAACAACAATATGAACTAACCAGTACCCCCTAAGGGGTGGTACCCATGGGAGGAGATAGAGAGACAAAGTTTAGAGCAGAAACTGAAGGAAATGTCATCCAGTTACTCTCCCATCTGGGGATCCACGCCATATACAGTTACCAAACTCAGACACTATTGTGAGTGCCAAGAAGTACTTGCTGTCAGGAACCTGATATAGTTGTCTCTGAGAGGTTCTGCTAGTGCCTGACAAACACAGAGGTGGATATTCACAACCAAGAATTGGACTGAGAACAAAGTCCCCAATGAAGGAGCTAGAAAATTTATAGAAGGAGCTGAAGGGGTTTGCAGCCCCATAGGAGGAACAACAATTTGAACTAACCAGTACCCCCACAGCTCTCAGGGACTTAACCACCAATCAAAGAGTACACAAGGAGGAATTCAAGACTTCAGCCCCATATGTAGCAGAAGATGGCCTTGTTGGTCATCATGGAGGGGAGAGGTCCTTGGCCTTGAGAAGTCTTTATGTCCCAGTGTAGGGGAATATCAGGAAAGGGAAGGGTGAGTAGGTGGGTTAGTGAGCAGGGGGAAAGGGGATGGGATAGAGGGGTTTTCACTAGGGAATTGTGGAAAGGAGATAAAATTTGAAATGTCAATAAATATCTAATTAAAAAAGGAAAAAAAGTAAAAAATTTACTGGCAAAATTATTTGATTTAAATAAAATAATCTAACATATAAAAAACTGAAATCAGTTAGTAAAAATTTAAAGAATCATTAGGTCTCAATTTAAAATCCAAATATTAAAAATAATGAAAAATCCAAAATATTAAAAATTTTTAATGAAATGGGCAATTTTGTAGACAGATCCACTTACCAAAGTTAAATCAAGATCAAGTAACTATTTAAATAACCCCATAGGCCCTAATGATACAGAATCAGTGATTAATATTTCCCCAACCAAAACAAGTCCAGGGCCAGATAGTTTTAGTGCAGAATTATACCAGACTTTCATTGAAGAACTAACACAAATACCCTTTAAAGTATTCCACAAAATAGAAATAAAGGAAAATTGCCAAATTCATTCTATGAGGCTACACTCACCCATAACACCTCAACAAAGAAAGTATTTCAAGCCTATTTCTCTTATGAACATTAAGGCAAATATATTCAAGAAAGTGCTCACAAACTGAATTCAGGAACACATCATAGACATCAGCCATCAAGATCATGTAGACTTCATCCCAGGGATGCAGGGATGGTTCAACATATGAAAATGTATCAAAGTAATCCTCCACATAAACAAATGAAAGAAAAAAATCACATGATTACTTATTAGATGCTCAAAATGCCTTTGATTAAATCCAAGACCCATTAATTTTGTAGGTATTAGAGAACTCAGGGATACATGTCACAAACATAAACATAATGCAACATACAGCAAGCCAATAAGTAACATTAAACTAAATGGAGAGAAATTAAAACATTTCCACTTTAATTACACACAAGGCTGCCTACTTTATCCCTATCTACTTAAAGTAGTACTTGAAATTCTAGCCAGACCAGCAAGACAACAAAATGAGTTCAAGGGGCTACAAATCAGAAAGGAAGAAGTCAATGTATTGGTATTTGCAGATGATATGGCAGTATACATTTAGGTGCACAAAGAATTCTACCTGAGAACTTTTACAGCTGATAAATATCTTCTGTAAAGTTGTTGTATACAAAATTACTCAAAGAAATCAATTCCCTTCCTTATTTATGTATGATAAATGAACTGAGAAAGAAATAGGGTAACAACATTCATTACAATACCCACAAGTAATATAAAATATCTCTGTGTAAATCTAACCAAGCAAGTGAAAGATCAGTATGACAAGAACTTCAAGTCTCAAAAGAAAGAATTTGAAGAAGATAGCAGTAGACAGAAATATCTGCCATGATCATTTATTGATTGAATTAAAATAGTAAAATGACAATCTCATCAAAGGCAATCTACAGATTTGATGCAATGTCCATCAAAATTCCCACACAATTACTTATAAACCTTGAAAGACAAATTCTCACCTTCATGTGGAAAAACAAACAAACAAACAAAAAAAACACACAAACAAACAAAAAGAAAAAAAATGATGTCTTAAACAATCCTCAACAATAAAAGAAATTCAGGAAGAGTTACCATACCTGACTTCATGCTGTATTACAGAGCAATAGTGATAAACACTGCATGGAATTAGTACGGAAATAGACAGGTTGATCAATACAATACAATTAAGATCTTGATTGTGCATCAAGAGCCTCAACCCAGAAAAGCATACACTAAATCTCCTGGAAGAAAAAGTGGGAAATACCCTTGAATCCATTGGTACAGGAGACAATTTCCTGAACAGAACACCAATGATTCATGCTCTAAGATCAACAATTGATAAATGGGACATCATGAAACTGCAAAGCTTCTGTAAGGCAAAGGACACTTGACAGTGTTTCATCATACACTAATCAAAATGGTTAACACAAAAATCTCAAAAGATAGCACATGCTGACAAGGATGTGGAATCATGGGAACATTTCTTTGCTGGTGGAAGTATGATCTTTTACAACTATTTTGGATAACAATTTAGCAATGTTTCAGAAAACTGAGAGTAACCCTACATCAAGATCTAGCTATACCATTCTTGGACAATTATCCATGTAATGTTCCACTATCCCATAAAGGCACTTGCTCAACTATGTTCATAGTAGCTTTACTTGTAATAGACAGAAGTACTTACATATCCATCGACTGAAGAATGGATAAAGAAAAGGTGGAGAAGGGTAAGGGAGCATGGGTAAGGAATCTGGGAGGGGGGTGACCAAGAGAGGGACATTGTGCTGGATGTAAAGAAAGTTAAAAAAAATTGAATAAAAGGAATAAAATATATGATCAGATGAAGATGCATACACATGGGTATGTAATATGCATATTGTTATGAGTACAATGTTATATTTTATGAATTTAACAATCTAGATGAAGAAGACATGAGTAAATTTTTATGATTTTTCAAGAACATACTCTATGTATGAAATAATAAAATATAAATCAAAATATTATTAGGGAGCAAATTTCAAGAAATGATGAGATGCACCAATAAAATCCACAATACACAAATATAAGGATGTGAGTTGGGTTCCCCACTTTGTGGGGTTGTATGCATCTGGAAAATCGACATTTGTGAAGCAGACACAGAGAAATCTCTAAGGATTGGACAGCTAATTTACCAAATTAGTGAGTCACTAATGGACAGTGACTTAGGTAGACATGTTTTAGTAATCACTGGCTCCCACAGGACAGCAGCCTTGGGTTTGTATGCTGAAACATATCCATGGGTGCTGACTTTAATAAGTAAAGGAAGAACATCTGGTGGTGGTGCAGGTTTGCTATCACAGATCTAAAGAACTTGAGACATGAAATTTTACCTCACTTTTAGGCTAAAGAATTTGTTCAACTCCACAGTATGCAACTTAATGATATGCTTTCTAAAGTCAATGGGAATATAACTCCTCAATAGCATGTCCATGAATAGTGACCTGGAATTAGTCAGTATCTGGGATTAAATTTATGTCTGTTTTATACTGATCGATATAAGATTTTCTAGAAATGCAATTTTGATGCTTTATTTTACAATTCTGAATTCAATTTTATAATTAAAGTACATAAAGTAGTTTATTAATTCACTATAAAAGGTTTTATTCCTATGTCCTAGAGTTTAGGAAATAAATCTATCTAATCTGGGTACCGTTTTACAAGCTAACTCAAAAATCTGTATTACAGAATGCATACAGCATCAAAACTGGCCCTGGGTTGAAGAGAGGGAAATATGAGGTCAGTGAGGAGCATAAGCTACAGTGACATCTGAGTCTACAATGACATTGTGGGTCTCTCTATAGTACAGTGGTATATAGTATAGTACAGAGGTCTGTTAGCTGTTGTCATTCAGTTGCTGATAGTAACTGTCTCCAGTAACGATATGTACATGTACATCTACAGTGAGGCTACGAAGTGATCACAGAAACACACAACAGTTGATAGGTGATTGCTTTTGTTCCTGAAAAGAAAATTACTAATTATATTTCAATGTTCAGAAGACTGTGGATTCATAGAAAATTAGATTAAATTCAGAGAAAATAGTTAAGACTACATCTAATCACACACACACACACACACACACACACATTGCTTACTAAGCATTCATAACTATTTATTTGATCTGAAACTTAAAATTCCAAAATTCTATGAAATTCAATAAAAACGCATTACTAGCAAAATTGCTGAATACTCAAGATTTTGTATGTTTACTATAAATATCAAGATGGTTGTGATAAAATATCACTTACTGTCAAAAATTATGTACTAGGTAATGAATTATTTTCTCATTATATTGTCTTATAGGAAACCAAAATCACAAAAGGTTGATTCTAAATGAGTATACTAAAATGATGCTTCAAATTTGTTTTCCAGAACTTAATAAACAATGTTATCATAGAAGTTATATAATTGCATTTCAACTAATTTTGTATCATATCTCAGACTGAATTCTAAAAGTTTAACTTAACAGTTCATTTTTGGCAAAAGTTAATGCAATATTCTACTTTGTTTAACATTTTAATAAACATATGGATAGTTTGAATTATATTTGTTAAAAATGTTACACCATGTGTGCTAATATTTCTCTTCTTATCTATTACTTCCCTTGAGATACACATTTTTGTTACTAAATTAGGTTGATATCTAAGATCAAGTAATTTATGAGAGAAATTATTTGCAAGTATCTCTTCCTGATTTTTAGCACTTTTTAGTTTATTTCTTTATTTTTCAGCTGTACTTTAGTTACAAGTTTTACTTCTCCCTTTCCTCCAACAGTTCCGTACATGTCTTCCATCTTTCCTGTATATACATGGCCTTCATTTCGTCACTTGCTATTACATCTATGTATAAGCACTATATTTGAAAAACTTGGATTTCTTAAACTTTATAAAGTTGAACTTAATCATTTTAATGCATCATGCCTTAAGTGTTATTTTGTAGAGAGTGTGTTCAGTCTTGTATACATGTTTATATTTGCAAGTGTTTGTGTATGATTATATCTGTTTTCTGTTGGTACTTAAGAAGGTCAGGAAACTGCTTTGGTTATTGATTTTCTTGTCTTTTTTGGTTGAGGTGGGGGTCTCTAAGTGATCATTACTTAAACAGAAACCCCCTGTGCCTTTGGAGCCATCTTGCTATCCCCCTTATATCAGACTTAGAGTCTTCATTATCCAAACATTTCTTTTCACATGAATTTCACCATATCAGCATGATTGCAATCCTCAACACGAGTCATAACCATGCAAGGGAAATAAGAATGCATGTGGCTCACAGAGAACCATTATTACCATGCATTTGAAATATATTTTTCTCATTATGAAATCTATACTACTCACAAAGATTTATTTATTTATTTATTCATTCATTCATTTATTTATTTTATTGAAAAGAGATTCATCTCTAATATAAAATGAGTTTTGGAAAGCTTTAGGTTCATGTTTTTAATTGTTTTTAATACATAAAAGGTGTTATAGAAAGTGCTTTTTAAAATATATTTGAACGGAAAAGTAAAACTCCAGATGAGTTAAGGTCTTGGATATTCCATATTACTATAAATCAGGGGCTTGGAATTTCATGCTGCTATTTCATGTTCTCCAAGAGCCCAGGGTTGAGATCTATTACAATACTTTGTTGTTTCACAACACATTGTCAGCTTCGTAATTTCTTTATAGTATTTTTAACTTTGCTTTTAATGGAACACAATTAATTTAATACTTTCCCTGACAGTGTTTATTACTCCTAAATACATTCCAATAACCTAGTAAGTGGTTGATCTAAACCTAATGTCATGTTTTCTTTCTTTCTACTCTTCAAAGTGGTAATACCCATTACTCTATTTCATTATGGAAAATGCAGGATAACTTGACAATAATACAGAGTAAGGTGTCTGACATTTGGATGGAGAATCCACTTTGGAGAATGTTTATAAACTAATTTACACTTTCATACAAGGTGTATCAAATGCCTCAAATCTCTTTTTTATTTTCGTGATTAAAATAGATTTAAAATTTTAAAAACCTGCTTTAGCTGAAATTAGTAAAATTAATTTAGTCTTGTTTGAACTTTTGGAAATGTAAGACATACTATATTTCATTGTAGTTTTAAGTAGTAAGATATAAATGAATTTTAAATTCCAATTTTTTTTCAAAACAGACACATTGTCGTTAGATACTATTTCTTCAGAACACAGCTAACATATTCACATATGAAGTCTAGAGGAATTGTAATTTGATTTTTGTTGTTAGTATCATGTTTCAAGTAGATTCAAAGAGTAACGAGACCATATGAACAGACTAGAATATGTAAATCTAAAATAAGGTATACCAAAATTAGCATGGTAGCACATGTATAGTACAATACTTAGAAGTTTGAAACAGAAGGATTGTGAATTTGAGGTCAGCCTCCTATATATCAAGACATGTAAATAAACAAGTAAATGAACATATATCTACAAAGATACATATTGACATTTCAGTAGTTTGAAATAGAACTCAGAAACAAATAAAATGCAAATAATATGTGGCTGTGGCTAGGGATGTATGTTCCTTAGCAATATGTCTATCATCTGTACCCCCATGCTATTCACGATAATAATGGATTATCACTCTAAAACTGTAAGCAATCACCAATTAAGTGCTTTCTTAAATAAAAGTAGCCTTGGTAATAGTATCTCTTCACTCTGACTAAACACAGTGCAATAACAGCCCCATTAAATTAGAAATCATTTAGAACTTGATTAAATGATAGCATATATTAAGTTCAGAAAGGTCCAGTCTTCCTTCTATTGACTGCAGAAAAACGTTATCTCTCATTGATTTAACAAATCAGTGTGATAATTCATGATTTTAGCACACATAACCACATACATACGCACATGCACACACAGAGAGGCACATACAGAGTGTACGTTTATGCTGCTAAGTTTTGTGTCAACTTAACACAAGCTAGAATTATCTGAAAAAGGGGAACATAAATTGAGAAAATATTTTCATAAGATCCAGCTGTAGGAAATTTTCTTCATTAGTGATTTATGGAGAAAGGCTCAGCCCACTGTGGTGCTGCAATTCCAGGGCTGGTGATCCTAGAGTTTGCAAGAAAGCAGATTGAGCAAGCCGTGCAAGCAAGCCAGTAAGCTGCACTGTCCATCACTCCTGCATCAGCTTCTGTCTCCAGGATCTCAACCTGTCTGAGATGCTGTCCTGAATTCCTTCAATGACAGTGTGTGGAAGTTTAAGCTGAATAAATACTTCCTTTCCAAACTTTCTTTACTCATGGTGTTTCATCACAGCAATATATATGTATGTTTATACATCTAAACATATATACATATGTATACATATATACACATATAAATATATACATATGTAGTGTATAAGCCTTTATGTTTGGTTATCAAAGCAAATGTTTTTATTCGTGAGTTATGAATAGGGTAGCTAAATTAAGCTTTGGGCATGAGTATTTGAAAAGAATGACTTATGACATGGGAAATCCCTTAATATATGCAAATGGCCTCTTCATCCTCTGTCATTCAATCTCTCTCTTTCTCTTTCTCCTTTCCCTTCTTATTCCCTTTCTCATCCTCTTTCTTTTCAGTCATTTCTCACTATATTTATGTCAACATATTTTCAGTGCATTCAATGATTCTGAATCATGGGTTTCAATTTCAGTTGCATTCTTTCCATTGTATCATATCCAATTCTTATGTCTTAGAAATTTTGAATATATCAAACCACAGGTTTGCTTTTCTCAAAAATATTGATGTAGTTATTTCAATAAATACATAACAGCAAATAACATTGCATTCTCTTGACTTTTCTATATAGATATATAATATTTATGTATTTTAGTGTATTGGTTAAACAATAACAAAAGACATAGTATATGTGCATGTGAGAGAGACGGAAACAGAGACTGTATGGATAGGCAGATAGATCGGCGGATAGATGACAGATACTCAGAGATTTAGGTCTGAGAGGACTAGGAAGGCTTCCTCTACCATCAACATGAACAAACACTGTTAAAATGAAACTTTTTGTTTAAAATATTTCTCTCCAGTGGCAGCGATTAACCTGATTGAAACCACTGTCATAGTGGAAGGTGACCTGGCCGCACATTCCTGATGCATTAGCTGTGCTGATCAGACGTTCTTTGTCTAGTACGCAATAATGATATGCAGTTACAGTATCTTGGAGTTCCTAAGAGATCTCAGTATAGAAAAATGGATATCATTTGAATATTGGATGTACTCATCCAGTTTCTCTATCGTTCATTAAGCAGTACAGGTTGTGAATTATGGGAGAAAATTCTATACATATTAATAACTTATATCATTGGAAGTAGCAGTTTGCAGCTTATTATGTTCAAGCATTTTCTAGAATTGGAATTCAAATAAAGTTTTAAAATGTTCAAATGTTCCAAAGAATTGAAAGATCAAATTAAGCCAAGTGATTAACACTATGAGGACAGCGTTTTGCTTTATAAGTAAGCCTGTGTAGGTGGAGGACTATGTTGGAAGAATGCTCGATTTTATAAGGTTGCTCCTTCTTTCTGCACAAAACAATTATCCTGTGTGACAGAACCTCAGCTCTGGGACCAGAATAATAGAAATAGATTATTTTGTTGATATGTTTTTCTAAGTATTTTTATTATTGTTTTATGGAGTATAATAAAATATGCAACATACTAATATGCTGCAATATAAACATTTATATTTCATATGTTTAATTGATCACAAATAACAAAAAATGTAATGTCATTGGTTACATTGCTATGCATAACATACATGCCAGATAACCATTGTTTGTTGATTTTGTAGAGTGTGCAAACATATCTTAAAACATTTAGTATCTTTCCAAATCCTAAAAAAAAAATTTCTTAGTAAAACTTACCCTATAGATTTTAACTTTAAAATATTAATAGTGCAAAATATTATGGCATAACACTTATTTATGTTGTCAATCTTTCAGCCTAAATGTGACCTATTGCTTAATATAGACACAATTTATAAGCCATTGTGACTATAACGACAATACTATTACTTTTAGTATGTTAGATCCTATTCATCAAAGAGGCTTCTCTGTAACAGATGAAGACCTTTACAGAAAATCCAAACTGGACCAAAAGTGGAGAAGAACTGAATGTGAAGTACTGAATCCCAGTTGATACATTTACAATAAGACTCTCATACTTTAGGCTCTTGGAACATCCTAGATGAAGGACAGAAAGATCTTAATAGCCAGAAGACAATAGACTTTGTTGGAAGATTGTATCTTGTAAATAACAAAAAGCTACAACCCTGATGCCTCAATAACATGGCTGCCTGTATAAGAATTTTAAAATTACAACACCAGTTCATGTTAACATGGAAGTCAGAAATTTCACAAGTCTCCACTAGGAGACAAAGAACGACAAACAGTTGTGGACTGCTCAGAGACAAAGTGTTTGTTTTTTCCAGGGATCAATTCTTTAATTGGTTCTAAAATATCAAGTAGTTAGCCCTGAAAGAATGTACGTACAACAACTAGTAAACAAAAACAGAAGGGTGTATTTAAGTGTGTAGGTGAATGAATATTTAAAAAATAGGCTATGCATTATAGAGTCAGTTATGTGGAATGCTTTGGAGAAAGGAACAGGAGGCAGGGGAAATGATATAATTGTATCTTATTTAATTTAAAATAATTTTAAAAATATTAACATATACTAATATCAAAATATATAGTAAAGTATCAGTGTGGGTCAATAGTATAAATTATTCTGTAACTAACATGAATTGCATGTTAGTTACTAATAGCTAATAATAACAGTAATAAATATAAATTATTATTTATCAATAACAATAAATACTGGAGGTACATAAGATACTTATTTTAGTCCTCTATATAAGATCATCTAAAATAATATTTACTGAATAGCTTTCTTCTACATTTAGTGGTTATATACACAACTTCCAATATTTATGTTAAATTTAAACTTTCTGCTTCTGTACTAATGTGTTCTACTTAGTTGCTTTCTAGAACAATGATTATACTTCTATTTGTTTATTATATTTTATCAAATGTATTATGATTGAACTAATTTCTTTTACAGGAATCATTTTGAAAACAATAACTTTTTAGAAGTATGAGGATAATTTTAGCATAGAACTTTCTCATGTGCGTTAATTCTTGTCTATACTATTTACAAAAGATATAGGTTTATAGGACCTCTGTCAATTGACTTGGAAACGCTTACGTTTGAATCTTGCTTTTCACCATCGACTTTGTGTAATAATCCAAGGGCATTAAGGAAGTGTTTTATTGATTCACTATTTATAAGTGGAATTTCAGAAAGAAATATGATACTGGAAGAATATAAAAACAAAAATTTAAAAATTTCCACTTTTGCTCTTTGGCATGAATTTTACATTTTTTATTATGAGATACTTGTGAAAATAAAGATGTTTTGGTTACAAAATTGTAGCTCTATATAGATCTTCAGAAGAATTATGTGCCATACTCTAATCCTGTCTTGTGTCAGAGCTCTTATTTAGGAGATATACTTCCTTTGTTCTTAGTGGATTACTCTCATTTTTCTCTTGGCAAGTTTCTACCTTCTATTGCAAATTATGTATAATTGATAAATAGTAGATTCAAAATTCTAACACTGTTACTAGCAAGTCTTTGTTTTCAAGTAGAAACAATGATGCACAATTAATACAAATCTTATTTTTCTTATAAATATATTCTGGCATCCCCCTGTGAGAACTGAAGAAAATCACTAGCTTATTATCATTTTTTTCTTATAGGTATAATGAAAGAAAATGCATGCAAAATTATTTGACTAATCAGCTGCAGGTTATTGAAGGGGACTGCAGTACAGTCCTCAGCAAAATCAACAAAAAGCATCACAATGATCGAATTTCACAACAATGCCAGGTAATTGTCAAAATCTGGATTTCTATTAGCTTTACAAAATTATCTTAATTCATTTACATCCTTTGTATATATTACCATTTATGAAATAACAGGCAGTTTACTCTTCCTCAAAAGAGCCTTAATATAGTATTAGGCAAATATGAATAATTTGTGTTGAGAAGACAGTTAAGTGTAGATGTTTTGTTTGTCATCCTATCTAATATATTCTGTCATGTTTTCTATGTTTATTTTATATTTGAGACAAATCCATGAGTGATTTTATACAAGACTCCAACAAGTATGTCAAAGATAATAATTTAATACCAATTTACTTTGATTTTCATATAAAATTATTATTTTAAAATGTTTTTCCAGCTTAATATTTTCTGTATGTATGCTGTACCAAAAATATAAATACTGAAGAAATAGGACTAATATATCCTGGGAGCTTGTTAAGGAGAAATGTACATCATGAAATGCTGTAATATGTTCTAATCAGAAGAGAAACTGAAGGAAGAAAAGACAAGAATACTTATTCTATGTGGATTATCTTGATATTAATGATTAAAATATTAAAATTAAAAACTATTTTGAGATCTTAAATGCAGTATTCATTTCAAGTAAATGCATCCTTTAGTTTTTCAACTTTTTTATGGGTGAGTAAAGCATAGTATGATACAGTCTTCTACAGTCCTGGCCACTCATCACAGGGTCCTCATAGTATGATACAGTCTTCTGCAGTCCTGGCCACTCATCACAAGATACTCATGGAAAAATAACTGACACTCTAGATAGTCTGTAGGGCATCGTGTAGAACAGAGAGATAAAGTACATTTCCAACTTACGATATTTTCCATTATTATTAATAAGAACCTTCAATCACTTAATGTTGACAGCTTCAGGTATGAATATATGTAAGCATTCAACAGTTTTACTAATGAAAATGCGTCTCTGAATAAAACATAAAAAAGCATTCTCTAGATGGAAAAAAGTCTAAAAGTAAACAAAAATTGTCTCTTATTTTCTTCTCCTATAATTTTTGCATCTTCATGTTTTTCTGACACAAGGTCTCAAGTAACCCATAGTGGCTTCAAATGATGGGGCCTGAGATGACCATGAATTCCTGATTGTCCTGCTTCTACATCCCAGTATTAGACATGGATGTACATGCTAATGACTGCTTTCCCTTAGAATACATCTCTACATCATTTGTTTTGAATTTATCTCATATGTTCTCTATGTTGTTAAGAGTTTAAGTATAATAAATTCAACAAAGTCAAACTGCTTCCTTTTGATAATTAATTTAAAATTTAACTAAGTATTACAGAGGAGAAAGTATGTAGTTAAAATAGCATGGAAATTCCACAGCCGTCAGAGGAGAAATGGATGCTCACATCCATCCATTGGACTGAGCACAGGGTCGCAAATGAAGGACTTAGAGAAAGGACCCAAGGAGCTGAAGGGGTTTGCAGCCCCATAGGAGGAACAACATTATGAACTAACCAGTATTTCCAGAGATCCCTGGAATTAAATCATCAACCAAAGAGTACAGATGTAGCATATGTAGCAGAGGATGACCTGTTCTGTCATCAGTGAGAGGAGAGGCCCTTGGTCCTGTGAAGGTTTTATGCCCGAGTATAGGAGAATGCCAGGGCCAGGAAGTGGAAGTGGGTGGGTTGGTAAGCAGGGGGGAGGGGAACGGATAGAGGATTTTCGAAAGAGGAAACTAGGAAAGGGGATAACATTTTAATTGTACAAAAAATGCATTAAAAAAATAAATAAATAAAAGGATCTCTAGCTCAGCCTTGTTCCAGTATCTCACCAAAATGACCAAAACAAAGAGAAAGAGAAGAGGGACTCTTATATGCTCTCTAGGCCTTTTAGGAAACATCGAGTTGTTCCTGCCACATACATGTGGATCTAAAAGAAGGGTGATCTTGTAGACATCAAGGAAATGGGCACTCTTCAAAAAGGAATGCCCCGTAAGTGTTACTATGGCTAAACTTTTTTTCTTTATGATATGCTACTGATAACCCAACTCACAGTCTTGCATATACCAGGAAAGTACTTAGCCCCTGATCAATTCCACCCCACCCTAATCCTTTCTATTAATAATCTGTTGCAATCACAACTCTTCCCAGGTAATAATTATTTTTTAATAACTTCCAGGTGTTGCTTCATATCTTTGTTGAAAGTTGATCATTTTAATATTCTCTCCAATTACTTTCTATATCAGTCAGCTATGATATTTTATTAGTGTGATCTGCAATTAGAGCTCTAATTATATTTTTAGCTTGAACTGATTTTCCTAAACCACATTAGATGTTTAAAAAAACCAAAGCACTTACTTTCAGTGCTAGAGATAAGATGCAGGTCTCACACATGTAAAGCAAGACCTCTACAACTGAGCTTTTGATACAAAAATCAAGTAAAATGCTTAGATAACATTACTCATTATTGTACATAATTTCAAGAACTATGAAATATTTTAAAAATTAGCATTTGGAACAAGACATTTCACAATACTCACTCTCATAATTCTACCTTTTTCTCTTGGTTTTTGCTTCCTACACAAGCAATTGAGATGAAATAATCATTTCCACCTACAGATGAACTGAAATATCCAATTACATATATGATTTTTTTTAGTTTATTCATAGTGGAAAATATTAATTGATATCTCAGATTATAGGAGCATTATGAAATATAAAACACTATTTTCTTTTTCCAATTTTATTACTTAATTGAGAATTCCAAATAGTGCATTATTATATATTATTAACTCCAATTGCCCAAGCAAGAATTCCCACATCATTCTTTGCCCACAAAACACTGTGTGCTCCTTTTTATTTTAGTACATCAAGTCCACTTTGAGATATTCAAATACTTTTCAGTGTGTGATAATCCACTGGGATCAAGGTTGATGTACTTACTAGAGGCTCATCCTGAAAGAAAACTGACTATCCTCTCAGTAGCTCCCAATACCCAATAGTTTCTTAGCTCAGGGTGCAGTGGTTTGCTATCCACACTCCACATTGAGATAACTCTCATTTGACCTTTCACAGGTGTTGCGTATGCTGTAACAGCCACTGTGAGTTCATACATGTGAATTCGGCTCTTGTGTAAAATGCTAATAAAAACAACTGTGAGCTTTTTGTCTTGTACCAACTGAATAATTAAGATTAAGGAAAAATGAAAGGAAAGCATAATCCTCATACAGAGAAAGGAGAATGCTTATTCCAGACTGATAATGGTATAACCATGTGCAGGTACTATGGTAAGCAGTGTAGAGGATGTTTAACATTCTTAAATTCTTAAACACCAATAAATCCTGTGTGTGTGTACCTGTGAATACATAATTATGAATATTCATTTGACTGAGTCTGATTGTTGTTAATTCCCATCAGATGTGTAGTTGGTGCAAATCTGTTTCCATTCTGTAGTTTGTTATTTCTAAGAGGAAGTCTTGTGTCATACAGAAAATATTTATCTCATGAAATTCCATTTATTAATAGCTATTCCTAGTGTCCTGAGTTGGTATACTTCATATGTACATATTGAAAGAATCAGGATGGAAGGGTTTGTACAAGGATGCTATAGTTTGAAAGTTTTGGCAATACAAACTTTAGATATTACATTACTTTACCAATCATTTTAAGAATTTTGATTTATCATGTGCTCATCTGTTTTATAGACTTAACCTGTATGCATTATATTTTAAATGACAAAGTAAATATATTTATGCTAAATATGTTTGTAAAATTCAGCAAAGACAAAACATTTAAAATTTCCTAGAGAAGATAATGAAATTACCTCTAACCAAACTTTGCTTATTTTTGTATAGTCTTTGCTGTTTTAGTCATTGCTCCCAAAATATTGATTTCTTTACTACTCTTCAATGCACTGTAAACGTTTATTGAGATTTATTATGTATTTCAATTTTTTGTTTAATAAGGTACAAATTTAATTCTAATGGCAATTTGAAAACTGTATTAAGAATTTGTATGTTTTGAATGCTTTAGATATTTTAGATAGAAATGCAAATTTTTTTAGGGATTTGAAGTTCTTATCATACAGATCTTTCACTTCCTTAGTTAGAGTCACAACAAGGTGTTTTATATTATTTGTGACTATTGTGAAGGGTGTTGTTTCCCTAATCCCTAAAAAAAAAAAAAAAAAATTGAAGAAGATCTCAGAAGATGGAAAGATCTCCCATGCTCATGGATTGGCAGGANTAACATAGTCATAATGGCCATCCTGCCAAAAGCAATCTACAGATTCAATGCAATCCCCATCAAAATTCCAACCCAATTCTTCACAGAGTTGGAAAGGATAATTGGCAAATTCATCTGGAATAACAAAAATCCTAGGATAGCAAAAACCATTCTCCACAATAAAAGAACCTCTGGTGGAATCACCATGCCTGACCTTAAGCTGTACTACAGAGCAATTGTGATAAAAACTGCATGGTACTGGTACATGGTACTAGGCTGGCTGACAAGGAAAGCTGCATCCACCCCAATCTTTTGAATACTGGAATTGTAAATGTGTACCACTGCATGAGAATACTGAATTCAGAAATTGAATTTAACATATTATGAATCATAGCTGAGAAACAACTCTTAGGGGCTTAGAAGAAATTGTAAAGTATGTAGCAACACCAGATGAAGAGAGAAAACACATTTGCTAGGGTAGATATTTCTAAAGATGTATCTTTGAAAAAAATTGGAAACACACACAGCCACACTCACACACACCCTTTCTATATGAGAGCTTTGGGTCACTGTTAACTGGATGGTTCTATGGTTTCACAAAGTACTATAGGCTCAGGTGAGTAATCAACAACAAACCCTTCTCAGTGAAGTTTACAATCTCCCTTAAGGGCACTGCATGGGTTTCTCTTCCACGCTGGAAGAGAAACCATAAAATATCTAGAACTGAGGAAGAAGCTTCCTTCTGAAATGTGTTTCACAATGTCTATGGAGAGAAATTGACATAGTTTTGTGGCAAAAGAAAGTCTCTTAAGGAGTCTAATTTCATGACCAACATAAAGAACAAAAAGGGTTGGGTTTTTACCAGACGAGTCATGGAATTACTGGCAAAATGAAAACATGAAACACATACTGATATTTCCATTAATGTGGTTTATTGTTTGGAACTAAAAAAAATACTGTAAGTAGTCAGTACAGCATTAGACATTACTCTGATGAAGGCAATGAACTGTAATTAAATAGCAAAACATGATAATATCAGAATCAAAGAAAACAAAAATGATTATTTAAAATCAGAGTAATGAAAACAAAATGTTTAGATTATAAACGTGCCATTGGGCCATGAAAATAAGAGAAAACATGAATCAAGTAAAGTCAGATATTAAAATGAGAACATATTTGTTAAACTCAGAGCAATAAAATAGCCTATAAGACATTTATAAATAACTATTTATCAATACATTAGTGATTCTTCCTTTATCTATACTCTATTATTTCCTGTTTACTGTTAGATTTGGCTTTAATTTTTTTCTTTGTCTTATTCTGGAGGGGTACTATACATTCTTAAAATGTTTTCATGTATTCAATTATTGCAAGATGTAACTTTATCTGTTCAGAAGGGCATTACAATATGATAGGGTAATGTTTCATTCTTGTTCAGTTTTGTGTGAACTTTTTCTGATTTCTTTTATTTCTTCCCTGAATATCTCCAACATGCAGTTTGATTTCAATATATGTATATATCTTTCACTTTTATATCTGTCAGTGACTTGAAATTTCAATGCTCTACTGCTAAAGAAACTACTTTGTAAGGTTAAGTAGTAATTTTAAATTTATTGATACTTGGGGTTAGCCAAATGTTTTCTTACTTGTAAGTCTGTCATGGAGAGGCTTTCTGTTATTGTGGTTACTGTTATTTTTCTTGTTTTGGCTATGTTTGCTTTTGTTGGTAGTAGATAAGTGTATACAATATATTTGATACTGAAAGTATAAACTTTAGTTGGAAACGGCACAGACTATTTTAACTATAAATAAATTCATTGAGTTCTACAGAATTTGGCTCTGATTTATTTAGATGTGTGATATTTTCATTTATTTGCATGCTATTTTATAATAAAGTTAACAAATAAAAATAGCCAACCATATTTTAGAATGAACCCATAATATACTACTGAATTAATGAGAAAAATCATTCTCTAAATTGAAGGCTTTTGCTGTTATTGTACACCCTGATGATGTTTCCTGCCACACACAGGTGCTATCTCTTTGACTTCTCTGTGGAGGTATAAAACACCAGATGTTTGACCATTCTGCTGCTCTGTCAGCCAGCCTGTTCTCCAATCATTGCTACCACCACGGTGCTGTCACAACAGCTGCCTTTTCTTTAGCAACTAACATTGTCAGTAGTCAAAGAAAAAACACTCAGAGTAATCCTTGTTTACTTAATATTGAAATATGAGGCATCAACATAGAAAGGTGTCTTCCAATCAAAACCCTCTTAGAATGAATGTCTTCACCACTAATGGCTTCACTGAAGATATCATAAAAGACAAATTCCCTTTATTTCAATATTTCCTACTACTTCATAAGGAAAAGTCTTGAAAAAGACTTCAGCTAGTTAAATCTTTTTTGTTCTATGAATATTCCCATTAGGTAGGGCCTGTAATTCAAAATGCAGCGCGTTCAGCTTTCATGTATTATGTATTTTAATTTCATATATCTGTCACTGAGTTTACGAATATATGTGAATTAACCATTCTCTGAGTAGGGAAGCTATGCTAATTGGTATAGTTATATGAGTTTTATGAATTAACCAATTTGTTTGTATGTCTACCTTGTTTTGTTCTTCATGCTTGATATTTACACATTACAAAAGGAAAACGATTAAAATATATTTTGACTTGCTAGATCTAGGCATTAGAAATTCTGGAAAAATAAAATTTTAGAGTAATGCAGCTTATAATTCTGAACCAAGTATAATTTTTGCATAATCAGATTATAGAATATTTCAATACAATTCACAGAATTCCTGGGTCATGACATCTCCCAGCTGCCAGTTTTAAGGAATCACTCACTGCCGTATTTCTGTCAGTGTCAGCTATTCAGAAATACATATAGAATTGTAGAATAGGCACTTAAATCTAATTGTAGAACTAGCAACACTAACAATGGACAAAATTAATTGAGGATCTAGTTATTATCCTCAACATTTCATGATCTAATCTTAGACAACAACATGAATTTTATGCTAACAAATCCCTTTTGTTTTTTAATTGTCACTGTTAACTTTATAAATATATATCACTCTGAACATTTTAAAAACAATTTATTTTGAGGACTTCATACTGTTAGTTTTTATGAGAACTACAACTGTTAGTTTTTATTGATCAGACTAAGAGAACACTTGATTTGTTTTATTTAACCAGCTTGGAATAACTGTATTAAGATACTCTGAAATTTTAAGTGACAATTTAAATGAACACATATAGTAATGAAATATACAAGACATGTATCCCATCTATAAGAATGTTTAACAATATACAACAGAGCATAAATAAACTCATGAACCAATTGATATGTGAATTACATATGAATAAAACAACTTCATTTTTCAAGAGACCACAGAACTTTTCTTGAGTTGAAATCCAATTTTTAGAGGAATATAATATTTTCAGGTGCACTTATTTCATCAATGGTTTTACTCAGGCATCACCTGTACTTATTAAAATCTTTTCATTATTTAATACATTACAAAGACTTCTTATTCAAAACATAGAAATAATTTTGTAGAAGTACATTAATAAATTAACCCTACTAAATGGCTCTGTAAGCTTTTTACTTTTTCAGCTTTGAAAGCTATAATTTAAAAATACAAGGCATTCTGTTAAAGGTCTCGTTCTCTTTCATTGATTTTTCTTTGACTTGAAGGTGCCTGCCCTGATGATACCTTTCCAAATGTCTTGCCTATGAGAAGGCAGATTATTTTCTGAGTGTACTAGTCTTTTCTGCAATAGCTAGTTTCACTGCTAAGTATCTTTCTTTCAACTTACCTCCCTCTGTGTATGGCATAATCACAGTCAGAGTTATGGGGGTTTGGGCTTTACTTAATGAACTTAGGCAAGTTTTAGCCAACCACATCTGAAATGATAGAAATCCAAGTTTTAATTAGCCTGGACCTCCAAAAACTCTCAGATACTGGTCCACCAACAAGGCAGCATACACCAGCTGATATGAGGCCCCCAACACATATAGAGCAGAGGACTGCCGAGTCTGGGTTCAGTCAGATTAGATGCACCTAACCCTCAAGAGACTGGAGGCCCCAGGGAGTTTAGAGATCTGGTGGGGTGGATGGTGGTTGACATACTCATGGAGATGGGTTTCTGTGGAGTAGGAGATATAGGATGTGGAACAGTCAGAGGTTGGTCAGTGAGGGTAATGAAATCTGGAGTGCTAAAAAAAAACAAAGTAATGATTATTCTATATTTGACAATTTCCTTCAAAGAACTTAGCTTTCCCAGGCTACTTTCTATGTCTACCCAGATGATATATAACTCTGGTATTTGTATATTGCTTATGCATTTTAGAATTAATAGTAAGCTGTATGTGGCAGATGAAAAATACATATACTCTCTGTTTTCAGGTGACTAAGAAAAGTAGTGCAAAAAAGTAGTACAAACTCAACCTGAGCTGCATGATAGGACCATGCTTCAAACTTCGAAGATAAATAAATTAATATTATTATATTTAATAAAAGTCTAAATATAGATAAATATACAGAGAATATTGATGTAATTATTAGACATATATAATTTGTCTTATTAAGAAAAACATTTCACCATTATTTCTGGAGGAAAATGACCTGGGAAATAGGTCGAGGGTTTAGGAGAAGTAGAGAAGGAGCTAGGAAGAATGAAGGAAGGAGAAATTCCAGTCAGGATGAAAGGAAATTTAAAAATGTAGAAAAATAAAGTAGAAACATATGTAAATTCAGGCATGTTTTATTTTCAAGTTGTTGCTGTTTCAAGTAGTTTTCCCTAACTTTTTCTTCCCCAAGCAGAGCTAGCCACTCAAAAGTGTAGCTTGTCTGGGATTTGAAGCCAGGACCTCTTGCACCCTAAGCAACAATCATACCCCTAGACTAATGAGCCACTGTAGTCCATATTTTAAATAAGTTATAACGGTATTTTTTTTTTTTTAGCTGTAATGAACGATTATTTTGAACTCATCCATTTAATTTATAACAATGTCAAACTGGTTAGGAGAAGTTAAGAAATTAAACTGATGGCTCTTCCAGAAGGTGCATGTTGATTTCCAGCACCAGCATCAGATGGATCGAGGAGACCCACGAAGCAGAACCTCTGTGGGTACACATACACATCCCAGACACTCATATAGTTTCCTACATGACTAAACATAAAATGAATTTTGGCTATAATAGCAAAACTAAAATCTGAACTTTATCACAATGTGTCCCACAGCTTGAAAAGTTAATAGTCCTTAGTTATCTTTCTTTCAATATTTTCATGTCATTTTTCATGGCCCACAATCGTGTAAAATGATGGATTGTGTTAATGATGGCTTTAATTGTAACATCATTCATTGATAGCTATAATTCAACACACATCTAAACTGATGAAAGAATGACATTATTATCCAACAAAGTTAAACCAAATAATGTTTTCCAAACTGAAAATTTCATGATTGTGTTAGTGTGTAATATGTATGCTTTCAGAGATCCATGAGCCCATGGCCCTATTCAGGAAGTCCTTTATGTAGAAAGCCTCCAGGATTTGGGAAGGAGACACTGAGAACATGTCATCATATTAAAATCTCAGGATCCTGAACTAGCTATTTCATGATTTATCAAAGAATGAGATATGTTGCAAAGAGTTCAGAACACAGTTGGTTTGGTTTCTCAGAAGGAGAGATTTTAAATTTGTTTGCTCTTGAGGATTGTCAGTATAGAGAAGTGCTGCTTACAAGGGCTATTGACAAATGAGCAAAGGAGATGGCCTCGACATCTTCTTAGGGATTCCTACCATAAGTAATACTGAACTTGAAAAATTCAAGGGAGGACTGCAAAATGAACAAAGATAAAGAGCAAAACAAAGAAAAACAGTGATAACAGGATGATAACTAGACACTTCTCTTCTATTGTAACATTTTTCAAAAATTATTATTTAAAATAGGAACTCATAATTAATTATTAATGGTCATCAACAAAGAAATTATGTCATAAATTTTGAGAAGTTTAAGAACAAAAGAGAACTTATAAAATAATTATTCTTAATGTAAGGTTGACAATATTTTACATAGTAAAACATGCTTTTAATATTACACAAGAATATAAGTAAACACTTTCCAATATTTTGTAATATTGTAATATTTCCAATATTTCTGTAATATTTTGTAGCATTCATATGCTAAGTACCCAAATGAGATAGTTCAATAATGACTTCAAGGAAAAAACCATATTATCTTTCAAACTTTGGAAAAGTATGCTGAAGGGTGCAAAATTGTCTGCTGGTCTTGGCATTTCACTTATCCACCTGATGATTCAGGGAGAAGAATATGCTCCTTTTTTTGTGTGTGTGTGAGTGTTGATCTTAGAGAAATGAGCTGTCATTGGCAGAGAAATCTGTCAGCCTAACAGAAACTTCCAAAATTGTCTCAAAGCTATTTATTATGATGGAGACTGCTTTATAAAAGTTAATATTACACTATTTGGTAAAATAAATCATTGCTGACCTAACAGAAATAACTGTGCATTTCTACAGGTATATATTACACTCCGTTGATTACTATTAATCTCAAAATGTCTTCAAATATCTTTTTAGTGCTGCTTTACACCCCTTTAACCTTCCACAGGAAGGATTCTCTGCTGCTGAGTGTGTATGTTCAGTTGTCACCTATCTATCAACAAGGGGAGGTCAGTGTGCAAAGGTGTCAATAGTTCACAGAAGAGAAGTAATACACATAATCGTTTTGGAATTAAATTCAGAAAATTTCATTTTGCTGATGGAAATGTGACCTGTGTTCTAAGATTTGAATTTAGATTCGCATTTAGTTAGCCCTCCCTTTATAAAAAGAGAACATTTATGATTATTTCAGTTTGGAAATTATTGAGTCTATTTAATGTTGCTGATTTACATATTATTAGGACCAACCACTTCATATTTCATAACCACTGCAGTGTTCTATTCCTGGAGAAGACAAATTCTCTTTTATCAGTCATTAATACATTCATAACCTCTAGGTCTTTGTCTGGGGTGGAGTTCATGCGATTTTTCTTATCCAGCTTGACATTTCAACTAGTGCTGTCATTATTCAGAACTTGTCAACTAGGCAGCAATATTACTGAAATTTTGCTGGTGTCACTTCTCTGTCACATACATAAGACACAGTTTACCAGAAGATTGTTTCTTTGGCTCTTACAAACTCAGCTTCCTCTTCCATAACTCTCCAGAGTCTTATGTGTAGGGTTGTGTTGTAGGTGTATCAGTCACATCTGGATTTTCCATGCCCTGCTGCACTCTGGATTTCTGTCATGGTCTTTTGCTGCTTCAAAGATAATCATTTCTGATGTGGAGTAAAGGATGCCCCAACATGTGCATACAGAGATAAGTATTCAGAGTTGGGAATTATTAAGTTTTAGAGAAGTGTCAGTGATATTTATCTTTGAGATCAATTACCTTAATTTCTAAAAATAGATGTTACCATTAAGTAAGCCTTAAGTTCAATCAGCCAATTGTCATTGAAAAGTGATTTGTTTTCTTGTTTCTTTGTGCTTTTGAGTATTTTGCATATTATGGGTAATAATCCTCTAACAGATGTATAGCTGATAATGATTCCCCCAGTTGGTGGGGTTCATCTTCTCTTGAATGTTTAATTTGCTCTATATTAGCTTTTTTAGTTTTATGAGGGCCCCTTTGTCAATTTTTGATCCAAGTTTCTGCTCAGATTGATTCCTTTTCAGAAAGACCTTTCCCACACCTACATCTTGAGGGTTTTTGCCTTTTTATTTCTTCTATAATTTTCAAACTTTAAATTGAGTCTTTGATTGATTTGGAGATAATTTTTTTTGCAATGTGATAGCTACATGCTTATTATTATTCAGTTTTCCTGTCCAATTCTTATTAAAATTTGTGTATTTTGTATATCTATGTAACTTCAATTCCTTGAGCTTTACCTTACTTTAAAAAAGAAATCTATCTCCTGCCACATGTTTTTCATTAATTTCTGATTAAACATAGATTTTTCTCAGTGCTTTAAGTATTTTTTCCCTAAACACAAAATTTTTCATGTAACCAGTATAAATTCATGGCAAATCACATGATATACTATGTGTAGCCCTGGATTCAACCACCAATAACAAATAAATTGAAATTGAATACATATCAAAAAAGTTTTTATTTCACTCTCAAATAATTGAAGCTATTAATGATAAATGTACCTTTGTTCCTCTGGTTTGCTGTGTATTTAACAATGTGCAAAATTATTATCAGCATATTTTCCTTTTTTTCTATACTGTCTTTATTATGATAAATGATACTATCTGTAGATCTCTTGCTAAGATTCAGAAAAGAAATCACATACTGTCGAAAGCTTTCTGGATAGGGAAAAATAATGTGCTCTTCAAGACTTTTCATAATTAGAATAAAGTACACCTCACAAGTAATGATAACATTAAACCGAATTTTAGAGGGAAGCTCTTCTTTCAGAGTGCTTCAATAATTCAGGAGCCATTCTCTTCTTGAACTGTTATTCTAATACTTCTTGTTGGCATATAGAGCAGAACAGCTGCTATATTTTTTTCTGAGGCAGCTTTAACTATGTGTGTCAGATCGAAGCTTCTACCTTCACACTATCAAACTGGATCCAACTTTAGCTTTCCTTTATATGAGCAGGGTACTCAAAAATGTTTCACTAGGATTCAATGTTTTATATTTGGAAATAATACTACATTTTGACAACGGCTATTTTTCAACATAATACACTCAATATAATAATAGGTCTTTTGCCAAAGCAATTATTTTCCTGTTGTTTTTCCATGTAACATGCTTCATGATAAAATGAGCACCTTGACTTCAAGATAACACAGTGGTGATATTTGCGATATCAGCATGGACTATGGTTTATTTCTGTAGTATTTATTAATAATTATCTGCTGCTTCAGAAAATAAAGGGCAAAACCAACTCATAGTAGCATAACATAAAGTAAACAGTGGCCTAAAATGCAAATGTACATGTTTCCTGTAAAGATACCAACATATTCCAACTGTTCATAACTGGACTGCATGCAAATCAAAGAATACAATACACAGTTTCAGGCAAATCTAAAATTAGGTATACATTTATTTATAAACATATTGAGGAGGAATTCCGTGACGTTTGCAACATTTTTATTTATACCAGTGATTTTTATAATTTTATTGTTGCTGACATTTGTTTTGTTTGCCAGTGTAAGAAGGGAGAAATGCTGATTAAATACATGTCAGTACCTATTCATAGGCATGTCTTCTTTATTGGTCTGACATCACCCAATATATCAATTCCCTTATTACATGTTTCTGAGCATAGAATGAAAGTTCTTATGTGCAACTTGACCAACTAATACAAATGTACATTTTCAGCTGAACTGTATGTCCACTGTAGCTCTTGGTTCCCATTAAAGGGTGGTAGTATCTGGTGATAACATTGAGATTTTCACTAACATTGCTACAGGATATTTGCAATTTATAAAGATAATTATTGGAGTGTTCAGAAACCAGACATTAGCAAACATAATGACTTTTTACACATTTCCATATGTGATAATAGCAGTATAAAATAATGGAGAGGCTATGCCATTGCCATGTACTACAAATGGTGTTTTTGATATTTTCTAAGGGTAAGAATATTATTCAAAGGTGTGAATCAATGTTTTGTGCCAAACAAATGCATTTAGGACAGATTAAAAGTATCTTTTAAACAGGCCCTTGGAAATGTGACAATACACACAAGTGCGAATTGACTGACTTTTTTTTTTTTTTATTATTATTATTTTCTTTATTTACATTTCAAATGCTATCCCGAAAGATTCCCATACCCCTCCCCCCACCTCTGTTCCCCTACCCACCCAC
>NC_034593.1:63694460-63724022 GCF_900095145.1 Mus pahari
GGGCGCACTCCCCTCCTCGGGTGAGGAAAGGCGCTGGATGCCAGGCGGACACCCCTCCTCGGTCGGGGAGGCAAGGTGTTGGGTGCTGGATCAGCCTGCGGACAGCCGCCAGGTGAACACCCCTCCTGGGCAGGAGAGGCGCAGGACGATCGGGTCCAGCTGCGGGTCCCCTCTCCAGACCGCTCTCTCCCCGGCAGTGCACTGGAGCAAAGATGGCTCGCCTTCCGGTCTTGACTGACTTCTTAGGGTTGAATTTAAGGTTTATGTACCAAATCATGGTCCTGTGAGGGATTAGGAAGGCCAGTCAGAAGGCAATGGACTTCAGAATCCACTTGATGAATGCAAATCGCTTACCAAGGATCAGGTGTTTAGAACTTGGAACAAATTCAGAAATCTGAGCCACATATTTGTGATAATTTGAGTCAAGATGCACCTTAACATTTTATAGTTTTGCTCTCATACATAAAAAGGAAAAGGTAACTCTCACAAAGACTTGGGAGAAAGAGGAACTAAAACATTAAATATGTAGCTAATTCTCGGGATGTGATTTGGGCAATTAGTAGAGTTAAAAATAATCATATGAACAGATCTGTTCTGGAACAACTAGCAAGGACAGGCTAAAGAGGTATGTTATAAAGTCACTAAACCAGAAATTCAGCATGCAAAGAGATACTCACAAATGAACTACATCAGAGAATCAACAATAAACTTGCATCATTACTTAAAACTATTTCACAATTTCCTTAATGTTGCCATGTTGCTTATCATTGTTTATCTGCTTTTGTTTCTGAGGCAAGATCATATTTTGTAGCTAGCTTCATACTTTTGACAAAATGTTGCTGCTCCAAACAAGCAAACAAACAAAGAAACAAACAAACAAAAATATATTAGCCAACATGTTCCAACTAGTTTGCATTTCAATTGCCTGAGAGATAAGACCTTACTCACAGTTTTGTCAGTAGAGGATGTCACTGCCCCCATACTTAGACTGTTTTCCCTAAACCTTATCTTTGAGCATGTTTTCACTAAGAATCACATCTTCAGTGCATAAGTCTGAGTAGATGATTTACATTTAAATCATAATGACAGAAGTTATGCCTTTTGATCACTGAATCAGAGTTACAGTTACCATAATAGACTCTGAGTTAAGGAATGAGAAGTATTTGCTTGAATTTGGGTTTTAATTTTTATAGCAAAAATTATCAACTGGGAAAAGTAACTTCCTTTCCTTAATTTGATTTGTGTTTTTAACTGTAAATTGTTATTAACTATGAAGTATTAATATAGTGTTTCTTACATGAACTTTTAGTGCATCAAACTGAAAAATGAATACTAAAACTTTTAAACTAGAACAGAACACCCTGAATGTAACGGTCAATTGCTTTTAACTCAACAGCTATAGATAACATTTCATGGATTCCAGTCATTACAGCTTGTTGTTCTCATTTTGTTCCACAAAGAAAATCTCTTTGAGTGTTTATAGCTGTCACCTTGCTAAATTACAGACTTCATCTAGCACTCCTTTAACAACAACAAAAAGACCCATGCTGCCTCCTGACCTTCTGTACCTTTCCCAGAGAGCATCAGTGGTCTCACACCACAAGCACCATGACCCTGTGGCTTTTTTGTTTGAATAAATGGGAAGCCACAGGAACACCCACAGTTCATTCCACAGCATTCCCTTCAAGCCATTGTGAACAGTTTTATATAACTTATTGATTGAGCAAAGAAGTGAAGCAAGAAAGAGGAAATAAAACTTCTTGATTCTCTGTGAAAGTAAGTTAGACTTAAATCACATCTATGTATATAACAGAGTAGATGGTTGTAACTCTCTGTGTATATAAAATACATTTTAAAATAGTTGTTTAAATTATTGAAGAAAGATGCAATGATAGAATGCTTTTGAATACTCATGTTTTAAAACTCAACTACAAGTTTAGGTTTAAAATAAATAAAATTGAGAGTAAAATATTTCTCAAATATCATGGTATCCCACATTATCTTCTATTTGGAAGATTAATATAATCTAAAATCATACACTAAAAGGTTAACAGAAGATAACATAGTGAGAAAAGTGAAAAGAAGTTACTAAAATAGAAAGTTAAATGGCACAGTCTCATGAGGTTTAACTGGAACTGTGAACCCCAAATGTTAGTTGAAACAATCATGAACATGCTAAAACAATGTAAACAACTGACCTGAGGACTAAGTCACTTTTGATGGTTACAAGAGTCATTCAAAATTCAGTTAAATTTGGTACTATACAAATTGCTCAGAGAGATAAGGGCTACTTCTGCTCTTTCCTGAAAAACCAGAGTCCAGTCCACAGAACTATATTGTGATTCACAATTGCTTGTAACGCTAATTCTAGGGTTTCTGATTCTCTCATCTGGAATCCATAAAATATTCATGTATGTAGTGAACGTACATAGATGCAGCCAAACATTCATATGTGGAAAATGGAGATCAACATATTTAAATTTTTATGTGTATAGGTTTTTTTTTTTTTAATTTTTCTTTCTGTCTGCAAGACCAAAAGATTGTGTCAGCTCCCTTGGTGCTAGGGTTAAAGATTCTTGTGCAATAACATGTAGGAGTTTGAATTGAAAAATGCATATTCTGGAACAGACACCAGTGCTCTTAACTATTGAGTCATCTCTATAGCCATATGAAATAATTTTTTTAAATATCTCTCCTAGGAATATCAGAAGCTACACACAAAAAGTTCATGAACAATGATTGTCTCAACATGAGGACTACAAAGGATATGCTAAGTGAATCAGGAGAAGTTCATGATGTTTTATCACTATACAAAGAACTATAGGCTACCAAGGAGTGCTGAAAGTGGAAGAAATGGTTTTACTCAGATAAGAGCACATAAACATCAATTGGTTAGACCTGTGTATGTATGTATATATACATATATATTTATCAATATAGACTGAGCGAGATACTTTATGCACATATACATATACACATGCACATGTACATACATACACACATATATACGTATATATACGTATATGTGTGTGTGTGTGTGTGTGTGTGTGTGTGTGTGTGTAACAACAATTAATGGAAAAAATGCCATTAATTTGAGTGAGAACAAGGAGAGTAGTGTAGGTGTGTTTGGATTGAGGAAAGGAAAGAACAAAATGATTTAATTATAATCTCAAAACTAAACAATATACCCAAAAGATGCCACACTATACCACAGGGACACATGCTCAACTTTGTTCATAGCAGCTTTATTGATAATAACCAAAAACTGAAAACAACCCAAGTGGCCTTCAACCAATGAATGGATAAAGTCCATATGAAACATCTACACAGTGGAATATACTATTCAGCCATTAAAAACAAGGACATCATGAAGTTTGCAGGTAAATGGACAGAACTTGAAAATATTATCCTGAGTGAAGTAACACAGATGCAGAAAGACACATATGTTGTGTATACCCTAAGAGTTGATCATTAGCCACAAAATGCAGAATAGCCGTGCTACAATGCACAGACAGAAAGAAAATGGATGAGGAGCGTATAAGGAAGGATATGTGAATCTCCCTGGGAAGGGGGAACAAAACAGTCATCAGAGAGGGAAGTGGGTGGAAGAGAGGGTGAGGAGGGTTGTGGGAATGGTGATAGAATGTTGGGGGAGGGAACAGGAGAGGACTGGGGGATAGAAAAAAAACTACAGAAAAAATAACTGAAAAAAAAAAAAAAGATACTGCTAAAACATTGGAAAAAAAAAAACCTCTACTAAATTACTAAAAAGTCAACAAATTTTTGCTCAACATATTGTGTTTATTAGGTTTGTGTCCCTGTCACACACAGTAATAAAACTATATGAACATCTAGTTCCAGCATGCATGGAAAAAAGGAAACAAAACACATTGGTTGATGATGATTGGAATTGTTGTTGTTATTTTTGTTTGTTTGTTTGTTTTTTAAGACAGTGTTTCTCTGTATAGCTCTGGTTGTCCTGGAACTCACTCTGTAGATCAGGCTGGCCTTGAACTCAGAAATCCTCCTGCCTCTGCCTCCCAATTGCTGGCAGTGCCACCACTGCCCGGCTTGATGATTGTTAAGTTGTGATAATGTCATAAAAAATAGACCCATTGGTAACAGATGAGGAAGTCCATGTACTATGTAATAGAAAGGTCATTCTCAAATTAAAGTTTGTTAACATGTGTGATCAAATCAAATTGAAATTCATAGGAATATAAACGACATTAATTCATAGGATATGAATTTTTGAGATATGTAGCACTGCAGTTATCCCTCATACAGATGATAAAACACTCTGAAATTTATAATTGTATTTCTTGAAATAAATACAATACTCTGTTTTATATAGTTAAATATGACTACTGTTATGGGTTTTACCTTAAAATTCTTAATGTACTTAACTATGGAAATTTATCTAATCTGCATGGTCCATTATGCATTCTGTATTGAGATCTGTTGCCTTACAGCCTCAATGAATCTCCTTTGGTTGGATTTTCTCTTGGATCTGCATTCTTTAAACACATATTATAGGCAGCCTTCCAGATATATGCAAATGGTATCCTAGTTAAAAGAAATACATTTTAAAATTGGTTTCCTTTGTTCTACTTTTCTGATGGTTTGTTCATTCAATAGCTCTCTCTTTATCTTGAAAACAACCATTCAATTTCCCCATCCAGGCTGGTCATCAGAAATAACCAAAGACACTAGGTTATAGGTAAATACAGTGTCAATGGAGTTATTGTGAAATTGCTCCATTTAAAAATTACTGGGGCAAGACAGAAGAACTGGTAAAGTTGGAGAGTCTCCAACCCCAGGAAATTTTAGAATTGGGAAAGGTGGGTGAGGTGCTAGCTCCCTGCCAAACTACCTGATCTAGAATATATAACTGTGACACCCCACTGAGAGTCTATGACAATTGCTCAAGTAGCATACAAATTTGGATTTCTCCATTATAATAAAGTAGTTAGACAGGCCCACAATGTTTAGCCAGGGAGCTTCCCATTCCTGGGCATTCCTTCCCTCTATTAAATTGTTAATTAAGCCTGGTTTACCCAAAGTAAAGTCTATTCATTCATATCCATCATCAAATAAAACAGTTTGGATAAAGAAGGACCATCTCCATCAAGTAACTCACTCTATTCCTCAATCTATGTGTAAATCTCCCAGAGAATGCCCTCTCTCTTCCAGCCCCTCTGTACTATTGGCACTCACTCAAAACCAGGCCTGGTTGTGCCTTGGCACCAGGCTTATCCCCTAGCTACCTGGCACTTGGTTGTCATGAGAGGAATCATGGATACACAGACCACATTCTCAACTCCCAACAGTGCCCCAGAGGACACACAGGAGACTAGGAACCACAGCAACCTTCTGGAACTCTGCTGTTTTTGACCTGGAGAAACAGTGAATGGGACTCTTTTTTTTTTTTTTTTGTCTGCTAACTTTATTTATATATTTTTTTATCTTTAAGGCATTTTATTAGATATTTTCTTCATTTACATTTCAAATGCTATTCCCAAAGCACCCTATACCCTCCCCACCTTCCCTGCTCCCCAAACCACCCACTCCAACTTCCTGGCCCTGGCATTCCCCTGTACTGGGGCATATGACCTTTGAAATACCAAGGGGACTTTTACTTCAGACAGTGTTCTGTCTCCCATGAGTGACTTGCCAGTGCTAGGGTACCCCAGCAGTGAGGAAGATACATAGCCTAGCAACTATCACTTTCAAATTATTTGTCTTTTTGGTGGACACAAACAATTTTCTTATATCCTATATGTGATGTTGTAGTAAATATAGGCAAAATACAAACTTCTTCAAATATCAAGAGAAATGATACGTTAAAATAGAGTTTAAGAACACAACTTTGATATGGTACTTATATAACAAAGTAAACTGTTGAATAGGCAAATATTTTAGAACAGATCTACTTGAACCTTTTATAGTCTTTAATACTTTTCCTCTGATAAAATTTCATGTGACAAAAAGTACATAGCTATACAAAATAGGTATGCAAATGAAACATTAATAACAAATCCTTAGCAATTTAAAATACATATATAATAAAATTTTTAATTTCTTTTTTGGAAATTGAAACAATTTTAATATTGATTATTAATTTTATTTCAATTAAAGAGTTTATGAAGTATTGTTATGTAGATAAATTAGATGCTGGGACAAAAGGCTATTTTTCTTTAAAACAGTATTTACCGCACAAAAATCCAAAGCTCATATGCTAACAACATGCATATTACTACAAAATGTGTTTGTATAGAAGATAACATTGAGATTTAATCCTCATTTTAAACATATTTCATGACAGGAAGCACAGACTATTTGCAACCTGCCTTCTTTCTGCTCAACATTTCAAGGAATTGTTGCTCCAGCATGGAAGCAATAAATCTGTGGGAGGATTATATCCATAAAGGCTTCCAGGATGCTTGGCAGACTATCTAAACTTTAAATGAGAAATAAAATTACATCTGTAATGTCTCACCTGACAGTGCAGAGAGGGAACTTATAGAGCCAACCTCCAGCAGGAAGACAGGACATCAAGTTGCCATTACAGTCACATCTCTGACTCATAATTGTTCCTGTCTGAAAGAATTACAATGATGGATATGAAAAGAAGCCTGAGGAAAAGAAGGTCCAGTCACAGGCCCAAAGTAGGATCCAGCTCAAGGGGAGATCCCAAGGCCTGACACTTTTACTGAGGCTATGGAGCATTCACAAAAAGGGATCTATCATGACTGCCCTCCGAAAGACCTAACAAGCAGCTGAAAGAGTCCGATGCTATTTGCATCCAACCAACGGACTGAAGCAGCTGACCCTTGTTGGATTAGAGAAGGCTCATGGAGGCTGAGCAGAGGGTTGATCCTGTAGGAGGACTAGCAGTCTCAATTAATCTGGACCCCGGAGATCTCTCAAACACTGGATCACCAAACAGCCAGCATACACCAGCTGATATGAGGCCCCCAACACACATAAAAGTAGAGGACTTCCAGGTCTGTATTCATTCAGAGATGATGCACCTAACTCTCAAGAGACTGGAGGCCCCAGGGAATTTAGAGGTCAGGTGGGGTAGGTGTGGTTGTAGGGACATACATGAGGAGACAGAGGGGTGGGTAGGAGGTATGGGATGTAGAACAGTTGGAGGGTGGATCACAGTGTGGGGGAATAAAATATGGAGTGTAAAAAACAAAAATAAATAAATAAAAAGAAAAAAAAGAAAAAAGAAAAGAAAAATAATTATGTAAATATTTCAAGACAGCTGTGTTGTGAGTCTGCTCATGTTTCTACCTGCAATTTGAATGTTTCTTTTCATTTGAGTGTCTATATGACTAGCATTCTTGATCACTTTTCTAAGGTGCCTACCAACTGCATTAGATATAAAAGATCTCATGACCTGCAAAAACATACCTCATGTCTTTTCTATGGGAAAATTTAATAAGTTCTCAAAAGGAAAATGCAGACATGTAGAACATAAATCATAGTGGATGTACACCGGTTAATGAAATTCTGACTTCTGAGAGAATTCTAACACATTACAGATGGAATTTTTAATTTCTTAAAGACGAAAGAAAATATAAACATAATCAAATGAAAGTGTTTACTTCTAACTAAATTGATAAATTGAGTGAGAAATCTGTGTTTGAGGATTTTGTATATGTACATAAGATTTTAGTATTTTGATGTTATATTGACTAATGTTGAGAAATCAGCTTTATGTAAGTATAAGAACCTAGGACCATTTTTGAAATTGTTTAAAAATCTCTCCAAATTCCAAGCTAAGAACTTTTAATGATTTTATAATGAAGCTCAAGTGGTAGCTCAAATAACTTTTATACGTATTTTATTAATGTGTGTGTACTTGTGTCATATAAATCAAGTATGTATGGGTAAGTGACCTCAAAGTCCACAAGAGGGCAGCCACCACATGCCCCGAAGATGTATGGACAGTGCTGATATGTGAGACTTATTGCCTGACAATATTTTCATGGCTTATTTCTCATTTTGCTTATCTTTTTACTTGAATTATCAATATGCTTTCATCTAATTTCCCTCTTAAATAATGAAAAAGTGTTTTATTTAACCTTCATTCACCATTTCTTCAATATCAACTTTTAAAACATATTTTCAGTATTTAAGTTAAATATATTTCTTCCTCTGCATACAGAAACACAAAAGACTCGACCTTTTTGTGCCCATTATGCAATAGAATTAGTAAAAGGTCTATGCACTCAAATATTTATCAATTATTTATTCTAAAGTGTTCCCAATTATGTCCTTTAACTTTCATAAAGATGTTGTGTCCTTTAACTTTTCATAAAGATGTTGTGTCCTTATCTATGGACAGAACTTCTCTTGCCTTTCAAAATATGGTTTCATTATTTTTGATTGGCCTTTTTCAGTGTTATCCTTCCCCTGTTCTCCCTAGCTTCTGAAAACTACAATTCTACTACACACTTCTGTACCATTCACTACTTAAGTTTCTACATGTGAATAATATTCTGTGGTTGATATCTTCCTAGGCCTGATTTTTTTCTTTAAATAAATTTGAATTTCTACCCACATCAATGTCAAAACTGACAATATTTGATTTTAATGGATTGATCTGATTCCTTTGATTGAATGTCTTAGGTTTTGCTCATTCATTGCCAGGTGAATACTAGAAATGCTGGTTTTTCTAGATGATCTGGAGGCAATGTTTGCAGGCATGTTGAGTTTGTGAGGTAATAGTAAATGTCAGTTAAAAGGGAAAAAAAGAGAACATTCTATATAATTCATACACATTGTAATGCCCCAAATTAACCTGTAAGTCCCACCTGCCCAGGAACCAGATAACATCCTGGAATGCTGGGAACTGTAGTCCTTGGGAAGTAACAAAGCCTCCTGGAGAAGTACCGCAGTGATCTATAGGCTTGTCTGTATAAGCTCCTGCAAACATATGGCTGGGGGTGAGAAATTCTACAGAATGATTCTGACCCAAGTCAATCTCTTCGTCACTATATAGTATTTAATTAAAACTTCTTTCAAATTTGGCACAACATGGTGGAGTTTGTTTGTTTGTTTTCTGTCAAATCTTGGGAATAACATAAATACCTAGGTTATGAAGCAGTCTTCCTTTTCTATGAGAAAGTCGTCAAACCTATTTAATCAAACTTAGAAAAATGATAATTTTTAATGTTTTTAAAGGATTTATTTTTGTGTTAAATCAATTTCGAATGCAACTAAAATTTAATTAATTGGAAATATTATAAAAATGAATCCAGGTTATAAATAGGAGTATACTTGGGCTTCTTAATAATTGTCGTTGTTAGTTCTCAGAAGCAGTCCAAATATCCAGAAATGAACTTAGCCAGACATAGCCAGCATTCATCATGAACTTGGGAAACCAGTTCCCATCTGCCAGAAGGAGTCTTTTTCCTCTGCTAGAAGGGACAAATGACTACCCATGGTGGCAAAACAAAGTACATGCAGTTGTCCACTGAGGACAGTGGGTAGAGCATGAGATTCTGAATCTCAGTGTCTTAGGTTCGAGCCCCACTGTGGGACCCAGTTGTAGGGTTGTGGGACCTGCATCAGCTCTGTCACAGGCATAACCATCTGGGTAGGCAAAACTCAAAAAGTTTGAGTGTTCTTATCCTTTGCTATCACCGCGTGGGTTTGGGGCTGTAGGGAAGCCACGGAACACTGCTCCAGGGGTGGGAAAGTTCAGTCTGAGGTGTGGGACAGCTGAAACTGGTTCAGGGGTCTGACAGCCAGAAATGACAGCCAGGGTTGTCTAGTTCATAGGTTCTTGGACTTCCAGGCACCACTGGGAGCTGCTGAGAATGGAGCTGGGGCCCGAAGGCTGGATCTAGGCCAGGATCAGGGGACAAGGTGAAGGGGAGAGCCAGTTGGTAGTAAACAATTCTTATTAAAGATTGTTCTCTAACAGATGTTGAAAATGTTTTTATCTTTTAGTGTAGTGTTAAATACCATCTAATATTTCCATTCTATATGCCCAACCCTTGTGAGTCATTTAAGAATTTGTTAATTGTCTAATAAGTTTGTATTAAAAGGGAGGGCCTTCTCTTTCAGAACAGAAATAGTCAGATGTGGTAGTTAACATAGGGTGCCTTGATGTGTCTGCCATTATCATCCTGGAATCAATGACATCTGAGTACAAAAAGACATTAATGTAAAGACTGATTCCTTTGTTTCATATTCTTATACAAAATATCATCTGCTTCTATACAGCAAAAATATAAATAAATAATGTGATTTGAAAATTGTCCAGTGTGAAGAATTTATCCCGGAACTCTTCTAAGGAGAAGCCCTGCTAACAAAAGAAAACATGAAGAAATTTAATAATAACCAACAGCAAAGAATAAAATTCAGAGCAAAACTGCAGTCTAAATCTATTGTCTTGAAATCAGTCATAGACAATTTTTAAAGCATAGGGTTGTCATTAAAATATTAATATATTGTTTGGCATCGTTACTTAAATCTCTTTATTTTTTCTAGGTATAGTGGCACTCAACTTTAATCCCAGAGCTTAGGGTGTGAAGGCAGGTGAATTTCTCTGAGTTCCAGGCCAGCCTGGTCACTGCAAAGATTCCCAGGACAGCTGGAGCAACATAGCAGGATACTGTCTTCAAACAACTAAACAGATAAACAAACAAACAAAAAACAACAAAAGAAAATGTCTTTTTGTGTGTATGTGTATATATGTATGTGTGGGTATTAAGAATGAAGTTATAGAAACCTATTTTCTTTCTAATTTTTTAAGAAGTTTTTCTTCTGAATACAACTAGATTCTTATTCCTCAAAGTTGCTTATCCCAAATAAATGCTGTTTATATTTTATCCTTCATGTAAGCACAGTTCCTAATAAATACAAGTATAGAAAGCTGGTATATACTTGCTAAGTTTTAGAAAAAACTATAATCCCTTGTCTTACTAAGATTCCTCCCCCACATCTCCACCAACTGTGTTGCACTGACCTTTTCTCTAGCACTTGTATTATTACCAAACTATTTAAAATTCATCTGTTACATTCTTGTCTTGGTTTTCAATACAATGTATTATTTAGTAGTTTTTATTAATTACTTTTCAACTCTATATTATAAGTAGTTAAAGATGTCAAGAAACAAATATACATCATATTCAGTAATAGAAAATACTTAAAAGTATTGACAAAATTTTAATTGAAATGTTGTCCATGCTATCATCTCATTATTGTCCTACATTATTTTATTTTATTTTATTTTATTTTATTTTATTTTATTTTATGCAGTTCAAAATCAGTGGATTAAAATATAGTAGTAACAATTGATCAGACATACCACAAATGTTACTAAAATTTGTAAAATTTGGGGAGCAATTACTTCAAATACTGCATTAAAATATTTCTCTTTTTTCTTTCTTTTTTTTTCTCCCCAATGATAATTTGTGATCATACCCTCGTCTGAACATTAGCAATTTTTTACTCTTTATTACTGCAGACTAGCTATTATATTAGGTTGTTGTGCCCTTGGCTATTTAAATGGAATCCTTTGGTTCTTGGGAATACAGTAAGAAAGACAAAACACCCATCTGTTTCCCCCTATTTCTTGCTATTTAGCTGCATTTGGCATTCCAGATGGCTATATAGATCTATTATCCTCTCAGCTGTTGATGATTTTGTCATGTATATTATCCCACAAGGAAATACTGAACTCTTCTACTTTACTTTTTTGTATTATTTACTTCCCTTTCTTTTCCACTAAGTTTCTCAATTGACATTCAGTACCATATATAATATAAAGATGCACACAAGCATTAAATGACTTTCTTTGTCTCCTCTATTAGCAGTTTTCAATCTCGGCAGAAAAATTCGATTCCTGGCTTTATAATCCAACTACTATTTTAAGCTCATTAAAATTACGGAGTACAAAGGCCTGGAAATCATGAGAAATATATACAAATTAAAATGTCAAAATATCTCTACTGGTTTGCTCTGTAGTGCTTACAAAGTCATTAATTTATGCAAATCTTGAATTCCTCATTCATAAAATTCAGTGCTTGATATTTGATGATTTTTGAGAACAGGGATAGATGTATGTGTAGACAGACAGAAAGGCAGGAAAACAGAGTACAGAAGAGGGGAATAGTGAGAGAGAAAAAGAGAGAGAGAGCATGAGAGCATGCAAGACAATCATTTCAGAGAAGGAAATGCATACACTGAAAACTTCATATGCAGCACAAATTTCACTAAAATTATATTTACCCAAGTATTTTATGTGCCTTATTTAATTAATGATGGAATATTACCAGCAGAAAACATGCTTAACAACACAAAATTGTCTTATGTGCCAGACAAACTGATCTATATCATTGAACCATGGCAAGACAGCTCACATCTACTGGAGAAGATAGGCAATTATTAAGTTAAAAACAACTATGTTTTAAGAGGAAAGAGTGACTATTACATCCTGGATAACTTTTATGAATAAATAACAATTAAAAATATAGCCTTTAAGCTATACTCCAATAATGAAAAACCCTTTACATGAGCACTTAGGTTAATGTTCACATGTATACTGATAATTTGTATGCGAGTATCTTAGGATAACAGCCATTTACCTTTTCCAGATATAATTTTTATTTTAATGATTAATATATAATATATTATTTATGTATGTTTTATTAATAAGATTAATTAGGCTTAACCAATCACAGTTATATGAATGTATTATTATGAAGTAGAGAGTTTTTATCTGCTCACAAAGAGATGACATTGCCATTTATTTTTAATAACAACTTCCTGGATCATTTGTACATCTTTTAAGAATTTTTTTAACTGTTGGCAAGTATGAGCATCCATAATTTAGAAATAGTTCAGAATGATGCTATTTGCTTATCATTTTGCCTCTCTTCGTTTTTAAGATTAGCAGTAAAACTTACAGTTTTCAATCATTACTATTTCATCTTATGGGAATCAGCACATTTTAAATAAATATTAGGGAAGATATTTTTACTAAATTAAAAAGATTAAGTGTCTTAAATAAATGAATGCTCAAAATTAGAGACAAGAATATAACCTTAGTCATTGTCATAGAAAAATAATCAGAATAGTACTGACTGTTACACATTTCAAAAAGACATCCTAGGTTTGATGACTATATTTATAATAAAGCAGATCTAGACCTGTCACTGGACCTCATTTTCCTTAAGTGACAGGGGAGACCCCAAGACCTGACACTATTACTGATGCTATGGTGCACTTACCAACAGAGAGTTATCATGACTGCCCTCGAAAGGCCCAACAGACAGTTGAAAGAGGCAGACGAAGGTATTTACACCCAACCAGTGGACAGAAGCTGCTGATCGCTGTGGTTGAACGAGGGAAAAGCTGGAAGAATATGAGGAGGCATATATATAGGAAGACCAGCAATCTCAACTAACCTGGATCTCCTCCTCCCCAAGATCTCTCAAACACTGAGCCACCTGTCAAGCAGCATACACCAGTTGATGTGAGCACCCTAGACTCCCCAACGCCCAACACATAAACAGCAGAGGACTGCAGGGTCTGGGTTCAGTTCGAGGAGATGTACTTATCCCTCATGAAACTTGCTGTCCCAGGGAGTGAGGAGATCTCATGAGGTGAGGGTCAGGGGTGAGGATATCATCTTGGAGATGGGGGAGATGTATGAGATGTGGAACAGTCAGAGGGTGGACAAAGTGGGAGATAAAGTCTGGACTGTAAAAGAAAAAAAAAGTATAAGATAAATAAAGATAAATAAATAAATAAATAAATAAAAGTTAAGAAATAAAAAAAATGAAGTAGATCTATCATCCCGGAAATCTGCTCTGAAACTTCTTGATTCTCTCCAATCTGTTAGCAGTCATTAAGATATTTTATCTAAACCTTATATGGCAAAGAGTGGTAAAAAAAAAAAAAAAATCAATGTAACTGTCGTGATTTTTGTTCCTGTGACAATTAACAGAGGGAGAAGATTTTAAAGGAGGAAAGATCCATTTTTGCTTAAGATTTTAGTAGTTAAAATCTACAGCTAACCAACTTGTTGTTTCTGGGTTTGTGGTAAATGAAAAAGAAAAGAAGATTATGGTAGATCAGGGCTCATGGAAAAAGGAAAGCAAGATGAAACTGAGAATATACACAGTGTATTCCTGCACAAATCTTATAGTAGTCAAGAATCTTACACCTAAAATAATTTTTATATACATTATCATGTATAAAAGAGTAGCTAGCATTTACATATGATTTATTCACTGAAGTGTCACTTGGAGAAAATAATATTTGTAGGTCATAATAACACCATTATCCTACCCATCTGCTTTATCATATCTGATGATGTACAGAATTATTAAATTATTTAAATTGATAAGTTATTCAAAATGGGATTTCTTTGTTATGACATTTGTCAGCATCACTAGGTGACTATAGTTATAAATGTAAAGAAAAAAGATCATGTAGAAAATAACATCTTAATTTTTAAGTATTGAAGCTGGGTTGTGGTAGCACATGCCTTTAATCCCAGCACTTGGGAGGCAGAGGCAGGCAGATTTCTGAATTTGAGGCCAGCCTGGTCTACAGAGTAAGTTCCAGGACAGACAGGGCTACACAGAGAAACCCTGTCTCAAAAAAAAGAAACAAACAAAAAAAAACAAAAACAAAAAAATTAAGTATTGAATTGTACTAAAATAATGTTTCATCTTAATTTGTATAATACAGTTTCCCAAGATATATTACTGAGGCATGAAGCCACTTAGTTGAGATTTGCTTTTAAGTCAAGCATGCATATGAGACTTACAGATTTCAGTCTCTTTTCATTTCTTGATAATGTACATGGAAAATTAGCACCTTGTCTACTGAATGAGTCAGTCACAAAAAAACAGATCTTGTCTGGCAACTCAGAGTTACTTACATAAATATAATTAGCAGGTGAGTGTAGCTTCTCACCTAATATGTTTAGGTACACAGTCAGCCAAGATCTTGGTTCCTTTTCTTGTCTGCATTCAAAATGATAACTCCTTCAAGATTTCAAGATTTCAAGGTTTTTGATAGTAAATGCAAAGAAAATGCTGACTAAATAAAAACAAAATCCAGAAGACTCTCAAAATTCACCTCTGTGAAATCATATATGTTAAGAACTATGATGCAGGGCCTGTGATGATATGAGAATGGCAAATTATCCTGACTAGCTTATTGATGGCATGGATGGAAAAGGATGTTAAATTTTTCTTTTCTTTTTACTGGTTATTTTATTTAATTACATCGAATGTTATACCTCCCTCTCCCCTTTGCTTCTATGAGGATGTTCCCCAACCCACCCACTCACTCCTGCCTCACAGCCCTAGCATTCCCCTACTATAGAGCATCAAGTCTTCACAGGATCAAGGGCCTCCCCTCCCACTGATGCCACATAAGGCAATCCTCTGCTACATATGTAGCTGGAGTACTCTGGTTAATGGTTTAATTCTTGGGAGCTCTGGGGGTTCTGGTTGATTGATATTGCTGTTCTTCCTATGGGCTTGCAAACTCCTTCAGCTCCTCCAGTCCTTTTCCTAACTCCTCTATTGGGGTCCCCGTGCTCAGTCAAACAGTTGGCTGCAAGCATTTATGTCTGTACTGGTCAGGTTTGGCAGAATCTCTCATGGGACCACTGTACCATGTTCCTGTTAGCAAGCAATTGTTGGCATCAGCAATAGTGTTTGGGTTTGGTGGATGCATGTGGGAGGGATCCCCATGTGGAGCAGTCTGTGGATGGCCTATCCTTCAGTCTCTGCTTCACTTTTTGTCCCTGTATTTCCTTTAGAAAAGAACAATTCTGGGTTAATATTTTTGAGATGGGTGAGTGGCCACATCCCTCAACTGAGGGTCATGCCTAACCTCTGGATATGGTCCCTACAGGTTCTCTCCCCTTTGTTGGGTATTTCCCTGTTGGGACCTGGGAGCCTCTTGTTTACCTGGCATGTACGACTTTGGGGTAGCTAACCTTAGTTCCCTATCCCCCATTGCTACATAGCTCTATTCAATTTCCTGACCTTCTGTACATCTCCCAAGTCTCCCCCCCCACACTTCCCCCCTTTTTCCCCTTCCCCTCCTCTGCCTCACAAGTCCCTCCCTCCATCTAATTGTCATAATTCTTTTGTTCCCCATTCCATGGAGGACTGAAGCATCCATACTTTGGTCTTTTTGCTTCTTGAGCTTCATACGGTCTGTGAATTGTGTCTGGGAAATTCTGAGCTTTTTGTTATTCACTTATCAGTAAGTACAGACTATATGTTTTCTTTTGTTACTGGGTTACCTCACTCAGGATGATATTTTCAAGTTCCATCCATTTGCCTGCGAATTTCATGAAGTCATTGTTTTTAATCACTGTGTAGTACTCCATTGTGTAAATGTACTACAATTTCTGTATCTATTCCTCTGTTGAGGGACATCTGGGTTGTTTCCAACTTCTGGCAATTATAAATAAGGCTGCTATGAACATAGTGGAACATGTGTCCTTGTTGTATGTTGGAGCATCTTTTGGGTATACTTCCAGGAGTGGTATAGCTGTTTTATCAGGCAGTACTATGTCCAGTTTTCTGAGGAATCACCAGACTGATTTCCTGAGTGGTTGTACAAGCTGGGAATCCCACTAGCAATGGAGGAGGGTTCTTCTTTCTCCATATCCTTGCCAGCATCTGCTGTCAAATGAATTTTTGATCTTAGCCATACTGACTGGCAACTGCAGAGGGGAAAATTTCCTGAAAAGAACACCAATGGTCCAATCTCTAAGATCAACTATAGACAAATGGGATCTCATAAAATTTAAAAGTTTCTGTAAGGCAAAGGACACTGTATATCTAATATATACAAAGAACTCAAGATGTTACACTCCAGAGAACTAAACAACCCTATTAAAAATGGGATGCAGTGCTAAACAAAGAATTCTCAACTGAGGAATCTTGAATGTCTGAGAAGCACCTAAAGAAATGTTCAACCTACTTAGGTCATCAGGGAAATTTGAATAAAAAAGATCCTGATTTTTTTCCACCTTACACCAAATTTTGCCTTTAAACAATGACTATTTTAGAATGACAGTTCTAAAATCAATACCACAAAAGTAATCCACAATGCCTATGCATGTACTTCCTCAACACATATAATATTGCATGATGTCAGTTGCACCATTCATGATTATTGTGTATCAATAACATAAATTTCACATAAAAGTTTTTGCCTTCATGTAACACAAAGACAAATGTAAAAATATTTGGATGCCCTGTAAACTTTCCTGTAGCACAATGGCTCCCAAAGTAATTATTTGCCAAATGGTTTCAGATTAGACAATTAACTTTTTAATCAAAAGATTGTTAAGTCAGAACATTGTTCCATACCATAGCTATAAGTCTGTTGCTCACCTGTTGTTAGGATCCGTGATTTCTCTGAAAACTGATACCCCAGACTCAAATAGACTAAAAACGTGAAGAGTGTTTGTTTATTCAGTTGAATTTCTTGCATGCAAGGTCTCCCCACTTGGGAATGGAGAACTGTGGTTGACTTGCAAGCCCAGCTTTTAGTGTCAGGGGAATTCCAGGGAGGGATGTATACACTTTAGCCTTGATTGGATAGATCTATCTCTAGTTGTCTGGCTGATGCTACATTTAGTAAGATTCTGGAGACCTCCCAGAGGGTTGCTTACTCATTCTAGCTACCAATTCTTATTTCAGGCCAGATGAAAAGGTGTCCTCTGATTGGCTGCCCCCAGCTATAGTTGACTGGTCACAGGTTCATAGATCTGGGTTTTCCTCTCTGGGAAACAGAGGCCTACTCTCTGATACTGCTAATTTGTAGCCTGTCATGGAGTCAGCCTGGCTCTGGGTAACTCAGTCTTCTCACAGCACAGGGAAAAACTACAAATGCGTTTATACCCAGATAAATGGTGATTGGGAAATTTCTATTAATACCTGCGTGATTTTTAATAGACACACTGACCTAGATTTTTTTGCTTTCAGTACATCAACGGACTAGGCAAAATTTTATCTACTTGTGTATCTTATGAAATTATGTAATATAACTAATTAATTATATATATATATAAAATATAACTTATACATGAATTTATTTTATTATATTAATATTTATAATTATATATCAATATAATTAATATATAATAGTATAGTTTATGTTACACTATATATATAGCTTACTATATATTTAGCTGCCATAGTATATTTACTTATATATAATTTATCATATAATTTATTATAAATTACATGATATATTAAATGTTAATCACTATACATTAATTATTTATACATAAAATATATAATTTTAAAATGCTAGCATATTTATCATTGTCCTCATTTTATTAATATACAAATTTCTTTTTTAACATTAATGAATTTTTATTAGATATTTTCTTTATTTACATTTCAAATGTTATCCCATTTCCTAGTTTCCCCTATCACTTCCCCCTTCCCCCTGCTCTCCAACACACAGACTCCCATTCATGGTCCTGTCATTCCCCTATACTGGGGCATAGAGCCTTCACAGGACCAAGGCCTCTCCTCCCATTGATGACCTACTAAGCCATCCTCTGTTACATGTACAGCTAGAATCACAAGTTCCACCATGTGTTTTCTTTGATTAGTGGTATAGTTCCAAGGAGCTCTGGGGATACTGGTTAGATCATACTGATGTTCCTCTTATGGGGTGGTTGTTTATGAGATGGATCCCCAGGTGGGACAGTCTCTGTGTGGTCTTTCCTTCAGGCTCTGCTCCAAATTTTGTCTCTATAACTCCTTCCATGAGTATTTTGTTCCCCATTCTAAAGAGGATTCTGAGCTACTTATCAGTGAGTGCATATCATGTGTGTTGTTTTGTGACTGGGTTACCTCACTCAAGATGATATCCTCCAGATCCATCCATTTGTCTAAGAATTACATAAATTCATCATTTTTAATAGCTGCATAGTACTCCATTGTGTAAATGTACCATATTTCTTGTATCCATTCCTCTGTTGAGGGACATCTGGGTTCTTTCCAGCTTCTGGCTATTCTAAATAAGGCTGCTATGAATATACTGGAACATGTGTCCTTATTACATGGTGGAGCATCTTTTGGGTATATGCCCAGGAGTGGTATTGCTGGATCTTCCTGCAGAACTATGTCCAATTTTCTGAGGAACTGCTAAAGTGATTTCCAGAGTGGTTGTAGAAGTTTGGAGTCCCACAAGCAATGGAAGAGTGCTCCTCTTTCACCTGAGTTTTTGAACTTAGGCATTCTGACTTGTGTGAAGTAGAATCTCAGGGTTGTTTTGATTGCACTTCCTTAATTATTAAGGATGTTGAACATTTTTTTAGGTGCTTCTCAGCCATTCTGTATTCCTCAGTTGAGAATTCTTTGTTTAGCTCTGTAACACATTTTTAATAGGGTCATTTTGTTTTCTGGAGTCCAATTTCTTGAGTTCTTTATATATCTTAGATATTAGCCCCCTTTCAGATTTAGGATTAGTAAAGATCTTTTCCCAGTCTGTTGATTACCTTTTGGTCTTATTGACAGTGTTCTTTGCCTTAAAAATGCTTTGCAATTTTATGAGGTCCCATTTGGTGATTCTTGATCTTACAGCACAAGCCATTAGTGTTCTGTTCAGGAATATTTCCCTGTGCCCATATCTTCGAGGCTCTTCCCCACTTTCTCTTTTATAAGATTCAATGTCTCTGGTTTTATGTGGAGTTCTTTGATCCACTTAGACTTGAGCTTTGTGCAAGGAGATAAGAATGGAGCAATTCACATTCTTCTACATGCTAATCACCATCTGAGGCTGTCTTCTTTCCACTGGATGGATTTAGATTCTTTGTTAAAGATCAATTGACCATAAGGGTGGGGGTTCATTTCTGGGTCTTAAATTCTGTTCCATTGATCTACCTGTCTGTTGCTATACCAGTACCATGCAGTTTTTATCACAATTACTCTGTAGTACAGCTTGAGGTCAGGCATGGCGATTTCACCAGAGGTTCTTTTATTGTTGAGAATGGTTTTTGCTATCCTAGGATTTTTCTTATTCCAGATGAATTTGCCAATTGCCCTTTCTAACTCTGTGAAGAATTGAGTTGGAACTGTGATGGGAATTGCATTGAATTTGTAGATTGCTTTCAGCAAGATAACCATTTTGACTATAATAATTCTGCCAATCCATGAGCATGGGAGATCTCTCCATCTTCTGAGATCTTCATTGATTCATTTGTTCAGAGACTTGAAATTCTTGTCATATAGATCTTTTACTTCCTTAATTAGAGTCACACCAAGGTATTTTATATTATTTGTGACTCTTTTGAAGGGTTTTATTTCCCTAAATTCATTATCAGCCTGTTTATCCTTTGTGTAGAGAAAGGCCACTGTTTTGTTTAAGTTAATTTTATATCCAGCTACTTCACTGAAGTTGTTTATCAGCTTTAGGAGTTTGATGTTGGGTTTAAATGCTTTCTCAGCATCTAATGAAATGATCATGTGGATTTTGTCTATAAGTTTGTTTATATAGTGGATTAAGTTGATGGCTTTCCATATGTTGAATCATCCTTGTATCTCTGGGATAAAGCCTACTTGATCATGATGGATGATCATATTGATGTGTTCTTGGATTTGGTTTGCAAAATTTTATTGAGTATATTTTCATCAGTATTCATAAGGGAAATTGGTCTGAAGTACTCTTTCTTTGTTGGGTCTTCCTGTGGTTTAGGTATCAGAGTAACTGTGGCATCACAGAATGAATTAGGCAGAGTACTTTCTGTTTCTATTAAGTGGAATAGTTTGAGGAGTATTGGAATTAGTTCTTTTTGTAGGTGTGATAGAACTCTGGACTAAACCCATCTGGTTCTGGGCTCTTTTGGTTGTTAGAGTATTAGTGGCAGCTTCTATTTCTTTAGGGGATATAGGACTGTTTAGGTCAATAATCTGATCCTGATTTAACCTTGGTACCTTGGTTTAGGTCAATAATCTGATCCTGATTTAACCTTGGTAGAAAATTTTCCATTTCATCCAGGTTTTCCAGTTTTGTTGATTATAGGATATTGTATTAGGATCCAATGAATTTTTGAATTTCCTCAGGTTCTGTTGTTATGTCTCCATTTTCATTTCTGAGTTTGTTAATTAGGATACTGTCCCTGTGCCCTCTAGTTAGTCTGGCTAGGGGTTTATCTATCTTGTTGATTTTTTCAAAGAACCAGCTCTTGGTTTGGTTGATTCTTTGTATAGTTCTTTTTGTTTCTACTTAGTTGATTTCAGCCCTGAGTTTGATTATTTCCTACTGTCTACTACTCTTGGGTGAATTTGCTTCCTTTTGTTCTAGAGTTTTTAGGTGTGCTGTGAAGTTGCTAATGTATACTTGCTCCAGCTGCTGCTGCTGCTTCTTCTTCTTCTTCTTCTTCTTCTTCTTCTTCTTCTTCTTCTTCTTCTTCTTCTTCTTCTTCTTCTTCTTCTTCTTCTTCTTCTTCTTCTTCTTTTTGTTCTTCTTCTTCTTCTTTTGGAGGAGACATGCAATGTGAGCAGTTACATCACACATCACTATCTATGTGTATGTGTGTGTTCGTGTTCAAAATGAACTTTTATTGGTAAAAATATACAATTTATTCTAATTTTATTAGATATTTCTTTATTTACACTTCAAATGTTATATTTGAATCTAACAAAGTGAACTTTTATTGGTAAAATATTTAATTTATTCATTTTTATTATATATTTCTTTATTTACATTTCAAATATAATATTTGAATCTAAAAAATGAACTTTTATTGGTAAAATATACAACTTATTATTTTTATTAGGTATTTTCTTTATTTATATTCCAAATATTATTCCCTTTCCTAGTTTTCCCTCCCTTATCCCGTCCCCCTTCCCTCTGCTCTCCAAGTTTGGAGCTGAAACAGAAGGAAGCACCATTCAGAGACTGCCTCACCTGGGCTTCTACTCCATAAACAACCACCAAACCCAGTTACTAGGCAGATGTCAACAAGAGACTGCTGACAAGAGCCTGCTATACCTGTCTCCTGTGAGGCTCTACCAGTGACAGGCAAATACATAAGTGGATGCTCACAGTCATCCATTGGACATAGCACAAAATCCCCAATGAGGAAGTCAGAGAAATATCCAGGGAGCTGAAGCCCTATAGGAGGAACTAACCAGTACCCTCAGAGCTCCTTTGAATTATACAACCAATCCCTCCAGCTTCTTTTTGGAGTCACTCATAGGTATGAGTTTTCCTCTTAGGACTGCCTTCATTGTGTCCAATAAGTTTGGTTATGTTGTGGCTTCATTATCATTAAACTCTAAAAAGTCTTTAATATCTTTTTTTTTATTTCTTCCTTGACTAAATTATAATTGAGTAGACTGTTGTTCAGCTTCCATGTGTATGTGGGTTTTCTCTTATTTATGTTGTTATTGAACATCAGCCTTAGTCCATGGTGATTTGATAGAGTGCATGGGATTATTTCAATATTTTTATATCTGCTGAGGCCTGTTTTGTGACAGATTATATGGTCAGTTTTGGAGAAGGTGCCATGAGGTGCTGAGAAGAAGCTATATCCTTTTGTTTTAGGATGAAATGTTCTACAGATATCTGTTAAATCCATTTGTTTCATAACTTGTTAGTTTCACTGTGTCTCTGTTTAATTTCTGTTTCCAGGATCTGTCTATTGATGAGAGTGGGGTGTTGAAGTCTCCCACTATTATTGTATGAGGTTTAATGTGTGCTTTGAGTTTTAGCAAAGTTTCTTTAATGAATGTGAATGCCCTTGCATTTGGAACACAGGAGTTCAGAATTGAGAATTCATCTCTGAAAATTATACCTTCGATGAATAAGAACTGTCCCTCCTTTTTATTTATTTATTTATTTTTTGAGAACTTTAGGTTGAAAGTCAATTTTATTCGATATTAGAATGGCTACTCCAATTTGCTTTTTGGGACCATTTGCTAGGAAATTTTTTTTCCAGCCTTTTACTCTAAGGTAGTGTCTGTCTTGTCCCTGAGGTGGGTTTGCTGTATGTAGCAAAAAGTGGGTTCCTGTTTATGTAACCAGTCTGTTAGTCTATGTCTTTTTATTGGGGAATTTAATCCTCATTGTGTTGAAGTTTTCTCTTTATCATCTTTGAAGAGCTGGCTTTGTGGAAAGATATTGTGTAAATTTGGTTTTCTCATGAAATACCTTAGTTTCTCCATCTATAGTACCTGAGTGTTTTGCTTGGTATAGTAGCCTGGACTGGCATTTGTGTTCTCTTAGGGTCTGTATGACATCTGTCCAGAATCTTCTGGCTTTCATAGTCTCTGGGGAGAAGCCAGGTGTCATTCTGATAAGTCTACCTTTAGATGTTTGTTGAATTTTTTACCTTACTGCTTTTAATATTCTTTCTTTGTTTTGTGCATTAGGTGTTTTATTATGTGACATGAGGAATTTCTTTTCTGTTCCAAACTGTTTGGAGCTCTGTAGGCTTCTTGTATGTTCATGGGCATCTTTTTTCTTTAGGTTGGGGAAGTTTTCTTGTATAATTTTGTGGAAGATATTTACTGTCCATTTAAGTTGGAAGTCTTCTTTCTAGTCTATACCTATTATCCTTAGGTTTGGTATTCTCATTGTGTCTTGGATTTCCTGAATGTTTTGTGTTAGAATCTTTTTGCATTTTCTTTGATAGTTGTGTCAATGCTTTCTATAATATCTTCTGCATCTGAGATTCTCTCTTCTATCTCTTGTATTCTGTTGGTTATGCTTGCAACCTTGGCTCCTGACTTCTTTTCTAGGCTTTCTATTTTCAGAGTGGTCTCCCTTTGTGATTTCTTTACTGTTTCTACTTCCATTTTTAGATCCTTGATGGTTTTGTTAAATTCTTTCACCTGATTGGATGTGTTCTCATGTATTTCTTAAAGGGAGTTATTTATTTCCTTCTTCAAGTCCTCCATCATCATCAGGAGACGTAACTTTAGATCCATATCTTGCTTTTCTGGTGTGATGGTGTATTCAGGACTTACTAAGGTGGGAGAGTTTGGTTCTGATGATGCCTAGAAACCTTGGTTTCTGCGGCTTCTGTTCTAATGCTTTCCTCCTTCCATCTGATTATCTCAAGTACTTGGTGCCCTAAATATATCTGATTGGAGCTTGTGATCCCGGTTGATTCAGGACTCTTCAGAGTCCAGCTTTCTCTGTGATCCTGTGATGGTAGGATCCTGTGAACCTGAGATTTTGGGTGTCAGATTTCTTGGCAGTCAAGCCTCACCTGAGATCTTGAGATCCTTGTGGGACCAAGATCCTGGTATCCTGGTATCCTGGAATCCTAAGAACCTGGGCATGTTACGGCCCCTGGAAGTGGAGTCTCCTCTGGGAACCATGGGACTGCCTGCTGTGCTCAAAACCAAGGTATACCAGCACGGACCAGAAGGGAACCAGACCTGCTGGTGAGGCAGGGCTCCTGTGTCCTTGCTTCTGTTGTAACAGGGACCTCATGATTGTTTTGTAACAGATGTTGTTTTCCACTAACCAGTGATTCTAAGATCCTGGCCATGCTAGGGAACCTGTTTTGTGAATCATCCTCTGGGGACCTAGGGACCCTCTGCCGAGTTCAGGCCCATGGTGGCCTCAACATACAAATTTCTATTGGTTCTGATGATTCTCTTTCTACTGCAGGTTTTTCAAAGTTATCTGACAGTCAAAGAGTAATAGAATGTGACCAACACAATATATTTTAGATAAAACTATGCAATATTAAATATTATAGTGGAATGTCTAATTATTAATAATATTAAGTTAACCAAACTGGAGACTGATATGTTTATGAAAAGATAAAGAGATGGGGAATATGTTCTTTGAATGTGTAGTAGTCAGGTATGGGGAGAGGGAGTGCCTCCTTGGGCCCATGCTGAGGCATCCTTTCTCCCTGAGGGACTAGCCACAGATGGCATAGTATAGAATAGAATTTGTTTAGGGAATGGGGAGGGGAGTTGAGAGGGTGGTAGATACAGAGAAGTGAAGAAAGAGGAGAAAGAGAGAGAGGTGATAGAGGAAAAAAGGCTAATCATGAGCACATGGAAAGAGAGGGGAAGAGAGCAAGAGAGAGAGAGGAAATGCAAGAGAGAGGAGGGTGCAAACAGCCCCTTTTATAATGAGTAGGCATACCTGGCTGTTGCCAGGTAACTGTTGGGTGGAGCTTATCTGGCTGTTGCCAAGTAACTGCAGGGCAGAGCTTAGACAGAATGCTAACAGAGACTAACACACAACTAGTATTAAACATAAGTGTTTTTATTTAGATTTGGTGTATACAGAAACATTGCACAGTTGAAAGGAGATGTCTAGGGTTGACTCTAAGAAAAACAATAATCTGAAGAACTAAACCCAATAAGGGAATAATGGTTTATGAGGCCATCATGGAGCAATCATGGAACCTGTCCTTTCTAAAGCTTGCAACAGAAATAATTATCATCATTAAAAAGCTAAAGAATAAGAACTCTTTTTTTCTGCAACCAGTTGAAAGATTACGATGACAAAATGAGAAATTGAGACCTTTTTGACAACACACACTTGGAGTTATTAAATATACTAATATAGAAAGACTGGGGGATTTTGCTGGGACTGTCACCATTGTACAGGGTTATTTTTATTTGAAACATGAACAAAAAGACCACCAAAATGGATTATTCCCCAGTTTTCACTTTTCAATCCTAAGGGTTGAATAGGTAGAATCTCCCAGTTGAAAATTCCAAGCATTGTAACTGTGGGATGCGGACATGGTTTGTAACATTTTAAATTAGTAGAAATAAAATCTTAGGGAGAATATAGGCAACAAATCATGAAGTCTTTGAACATGTCAACACCCAAAGCCAAAATCAGCCACATGTGTCTCTATATTTCATTAATACATAAGACAGTAGTCATTTCTCCTAAGACATGTTTTCAACAAACTAATCATGGATGTTCTACATAAGATGCCAGTTCCATTAAATTAAGTTAAAATAATGACAGACATTATTCTCATGTTGTTATTAAACATAATTCATACATGATGATTATCACAACTGATTTTGACATGATCAGTGTACTGGCTAGTTTTGTGTTAACTTGACACAGCTGGAGTTATCACAGAGAAAGGAGCTTTAGTTGGGGAAATGCCCCCATGAGATCCAGCTGTGGGGCATTTTCTCAATTAGTGATCAAGGGGGAAAGGCCCCTTGTGGGTGGGACCATCTCTGGGCTGGTAGTCTTGGATTCTATAAGAGAGCAGGCTGAGCAAGCCAGGGGTTGCAAGCCAGTAAAGAACATCCCTCCATGGCCTCTGCATCAGCTCCTGCTCCCTGACCTGCTTGAGTTCCAGTCCTGACTTCTTTCAGTGATGAACAGCAATGTGGAAACATAAGCCAAATAAACCCTTTCCTCCCCAACTTGCTTCTTGTTCATGATGTTTGTGCAGGAATAGAAACCCTCACTAAGACAATCAGCATCACAATGAGTAACATGAGACAGATGTTGGTACAATAAAGATATACATTGTCTGTTAGTGATATGTGAACTGCAAGGAGAAGACTAATGAAGGTTTTGTTGATTTTCTTGCTGACAGTAATTACTGTGACAGTAACTACACATGATATAAAACAAAAAATATAGTTCTTGAGACTTTCCATTTTTCAGCTTCAGGTTCTTAAAATGTATTGTGGCTACAGGCATATCTTATTAACCCACAAACACACATAAACACACACTCACACTTTGAACTACATATTTTTGTCATGTAAATTTTAATAAATAATTGGAGTTTTTGTTTTTTAATAGTTTGGGCCCCCAATACAGTTTATATTCAAATTTTCTTAGAAATCATATGTCTTTTCTTGGGAAAACTTCCCACTAAAGCTGGTATTTTAGAATCTGAAAACTCAATTAACTTATCTTTTATAAACCTGACTGAAGTTTTCCTGAAAAATTCCAAAGAAAGTGTTAATTCTTTTCTTTTACTTAGTTTTAATTCCTTTGTCAGAACTTATTATGCATCCAAATGTGGACAATTATTACTGTCAATCTCCCAAAACCCCCATGTTTTATTTTTAAAGGGGTATTTCTTTAGGTTTAGTTATAGATAAAACTGTACATTAGAAAAATAAGTTTTTAAAAATTTTTTACATGTTTGAAACTATTTATGTATGTATTTTGTAAGATAAATTCTTAACACATTTCTTTAAAAATCCAAAACAAAAGCATACAAAAAGCATACATGGTTACTGCTTAGGGTGTGTAAAGCACATGTTTTTAGATAACTATGCCATGCACTGTGGAAAATTTTGCCTTTTATTAACATTCATATAAATATATTTGTTTTTCAAATATAGTCTTGCTAATATGTACACGTAGATTTTTGACAAATTTTGGAAAGGTAAATTTTTTCAAATGCTTTACTAAAGATAATATAATGTTATTCCCACAAATAGTTAAAAAATTACAATAATTATTTCCCAAAAGTTACAGTGGATATTTTAATATCATTGATAAGAAAAAAATCCACTTAATTTTGATTCTATACCCTTGAAATTTTTCTCATTTAGTATTTTGATGTTGCAATAGATTCCAGTTATCTTTCCAAATAAGGAGTGTATGATATATGTATACATTTCTATACTTACAGACAAAATAGAATTCTTTTTTCCCCATGTTTTTCCAGCCTCTTAGATGATATATATGCCATGTAATCCAGAACAATCCTTTTTTTGTGTGTGTAAGTTGGCAGTATCAAGGATTTATGAGGGATACTCCTCCTGCTAGTGAGATGAGAATGAGACTCAATATGCTTTAAAAGCAAGTATAAATCAAAGTTGGTGAAAGGAAAACTTGAAAAAATGCTATAATTCTATAAAATACCCAAACATTTGTGATTTTTATTTTTTGTGCCTCACCAGGTTGTGGAGAGCAGAAAGGAGAGAAAATAAAATTGTCATCCATATTTTTAACTGGCTTCCTAGAACTCATCATTAGTGACAGTTGAAAGAACTGAAGACATTGCAGCAAATCAATTCTCCTTTACTGGAACTTTGTTTGCTTGTTCATTTTTATTCTGAAAATGAATATTGGACAAGAAAGGCAGACACATAAAAGCAGTATATGCTCTGGTATCTGGATTTAAGTGCCAGATCCATTACCTTATCATTTAGGGAGCTTAGATCAAATTGCTTGATGAATAATAATCAGAGACCCATCAATGTCATTTTGTGGCCAATATGTGTATAAAATATTTATCATTGTTATTTTGACAACCAAATTTTCATTCAGAAGATGTATCATACTCAGAAACCATAAATGTTTGTATCAATAAAATAATAACAAGAATAGTCTCCATTGTTTATAAAAAACTACCATGAGCAGGAATGAAAAATGTCAACATTTTTCTCTCCTTTTTTCCTCATTATTTCAGATTGCTGATCACTTACTTTGGAATGCATGGTGCTATAAAGATACTAAGATAAAATATATTGGCTTTCACTTAAACTGAACTACTTACACCTTCCAGGATCTCAAAATTTCAGTTTTGAGAATGAACTCTTAATTGTGTTGAATATTCTTTTAAATGGATTTATGTTATGTTAAGTGAGATTATGCCAACATTTTATTACAAAGTATCTTGATAAAAATACGTCATGTAAGTAAAAGTAGTATCAAATATTGTTTAATTATAATAATTTGTATAGTGATATATTACATGTCTAATTAAAATAACAAAAATTGTGCCTTTAACATGTATCATTTACAACACATATTATGTGACATATTCATTTAATTATGCTGATTTTGTCATGGTGCTCAAAGTGAATTCAGTATTTTTAAATCATTCATAAAAACTACAGGCTCACATGTACCCCTTACTTTAATGTAAAATACTTTTCAAAATTATTTTATTAGATATTTTCTTCATGTACATTTCAAAAGCTATCCCGAATGTCCCCTATACCCTCCCCCCCACCCTGCTCCCTTACCCACCCACTCCCACTTCTTGTCCCTGCTGTTCCCCTCAATGGGCCATATAAAGTTTGCAAGACCAAGGGGCCTCTCTTCCCAATGACAGCTGAAAACGCCATCTTCTGCTACATATGCAGCTAGAGACACGAGTTCTGGGGTTACTGGTTAGTTCATATTGTTTTTCTACCTATAGGGTTGCAGACCCCTTCAGCTCCTTGTGTACTTTCTCTAGCCTCCATTGGGGGCGCTGTGTTCCATCAAATAGCTGACTGTGTGCATCCACTTCTGTGTTTGTCGGGCACTGGCATAGCCTCACAAGAGGCCGCTATATCAGGGTATCTTCAGGAAAATCTTTCTGGCATGTGCAATAGTGTCTGGGTTTGGTGGCTGCTGATGGGATGGATCCCCAGGTGGGATAGTCTCTGGATAGTCCATCCTTTCATCTTAGCTCCAAACTTTGTCTCTGTAACTCCTTTTATGGGTATTTTGTTCCCTATTCTAAGGAGGAATGAAGTATCCACCCATTGGTCTTCCTTCTTTTTGGTTTTCTTGCGTTTTGCAAATTGAATCTTGGGTAGTCTAATTTTCTGTGCTAATATCCACTTA
>NC_034593.1:63725598-63726694 GCF_900095145.1 Mus pahari
TTTCCCTAATTTCTTTCTCAGCCAGTTTACCCTTCATGTAGAGGAAGGCTTCTGATGTATTTGAGTTAATTTTATATCAAGCTACTGTACTGAAGTTGTTTGTCAGGTTTAGGCATTCTCTGGTGGACTTTTTACGGTCACTAAAGTGTACCATCATATCATCTGCAAATAGTGATATATTGACTTCTTCCTTTCCAATTTGTATCACCTTGATCTCCTTCTGTTGTTGAATTACTCTGGCTAGGACTTCAGGAAGTATATTGGATAGGTACGGAGAAAGTGGGCAGCCTGTTCTAGTCCCTGATTTTAGTGTGATTGCTTCGAGTTTCTCTCCACTTACTTTGATATTGGCTACTCGTTTGCTGTATATTGCTTTTATTATGTTTAGGTAGGGCCCTTGAATTCCTGACCTTTCCAAGACTTTTATCATAAAGGGTTATTGGTTTTTGTCAAATGCTTTCTCTGCATCTATCAAGATGATCATGTGGTTTTTGTCCTTGAGTTTGTTTATGTAGTGGATTACATTGATAGATTTCTATATATTAAGCCATCCCTGCATCCCTGGGATGAAGCCTACTGGGTCATGATGGATGCTCATTTTGATGTGTTCTTGGATTAAGTTTGTGAGGTTTTTATTGAGAATTTTTGCATCAATATTCATAAGGGAGACTGGTCTGAAGTTCTCTTTCTTTGTTGGATCTCTGTGTGGTTTAGGTATCAGAGTGATTGTGGCTTAATAGAATAAATTGGGAAGAGTACCTTCTGTTTCTATTTTGTGGAATACTTTGAGGAGAGTTGGAATTAGGTCTTCTTTGAAAGTCTGATAGAATTCGTCACTAAACCCATTTGGTCCTGGGCTTTTATTAGTTCGAGACTATTGATGACTGTTTCTCTTTCTTTTTGGAAATGGGAATGTTTAGATCATTAATCTGATCTTGATTTAACTTTAGTACCTGATATCTGTCTATGAAGTTGTCCATGTTGCCCAAGTTTTCTGGTTTTGTTGAGTATAGCCTTTTGTAGTAGGATCTGATGATGTTTTGGATTTCCTCAGGATCTGTTGTTATGTCTCCCTTTTCATTTCTGATTTTGTTAA
>NC_034593.1:63728889-63745985 GCF_900095145.1 Mus pahari
TTCTCCTGTATTTCTTTAAGTGAGTTATTAATGCCCTTCTCCATGTGCTCTACCAGCATCATGAGGTATCCTTTTAAATCTGAGGCTTGCTCTTCGGGTGTGTTGGAGTATCCAGGACTGGCTGAGGTGGGAGTGTTGGGTTCTGATCTTGGTCTTGGTTTCTCTTAGTAAGATTCCTATGTTTGCCTTTCGCCATCTGGTAATCTCTGGAGTTAGTTGTTATAGTTGTCTCTGGTTGGAACTTGTTCCTCCTGTGATTTTGTTAGCCTCTGTCAGCAGTCCTAGGAGTCCAGCTCTCTCCTGAGTCTCAGTGGTCAGAGTACTCTCTGCAGGCAAGCTCTCCTCTTGCAGGGAAAGTGCACAGAGGCCTGGCGTTCAGATCTGCCTCCTTGATGAAGATGTAGGCCCCAAACTTGTCCTTTTCCAGAAGATATGTTGCTTCTGCAGTTTGCACACTCACCTGCACAGGCTAGACTCTGAGGGACCCTGGATACAATATGTCTCTCTCACCTGCTCTGGCAGACAGAGTCCTCCCAGGTGGCTACCTTTCCTCTGGATGGGAAGGTGCCCAGATATCTGGAGCTCGAAACAGGGTCTGTCCCAGAAGCTACATTACATCTGTCTGTCCCAAAGCTGTGTATCTTCTGTTGTCCACACTCTTGCCAGTGCAGACTGGAGCCTGGGCAAAGTGGAGCAAAGATGGCTCCCTTACCAGCTCAGACAGTGAGAGCGCTCCTGGGTGGACACCTCTGCTCTGGAGGGGATGGTGCCCGGATGTCTGGAGCCAGAACTGGGGACTGTCCCAGAAGCTGTGTCCCTTCATTCTGCCCTCTCCCCAGCAATGACCCGAGCCAGGGTATACTGGAGCAAAGTTGTCTCCCTTACCTGCTTAGAAAGTGAGAGCGCTCCTGGGGGGACACCTCTGCTATGGAGGGGATGGTGCCTGGATGTCTTAATGTAAAATACTTAATGAAATAAAATTGCATATTTAGTTACTCAATTAAATCGAGGTGATGCAAGATACCTCCTACCACATTCTCTCTGATATCAGCTTCAATATTCTCAGTTCTTGTGCTCCAGGAAAAGCTAAAGACTGTGACAGATGTAGAAAGGAACAACCCAACTTTATTTCTGTGAGACAATGAAAACACAAAGTCAATAGAAGCCCCCACACCATGCTCTATGTGGATGGCAAAATCAGGCAACATGAACTGTACAGGCCTTCCTCTAGCATCTACCTTTTAACCCTGGGTCTACCAATTCTCCAATTTTATCTCCCATGTGTTAGTCAGGATTTGCACATTCTGTGAAAATGAATACAACCATCTTGAGAAAATATCTTTATAATTCAGTTGATACAGTTAGATTCACAGGAAGCACATAGTGAAACTTAAACAGTAGTTGATTATAACTGCTTCTCATTAAGTGGACTTGGTAGCTCAAAACTTCTTGTTACTTCAGCTTTACGAATATTGGACGTCTCTAACCTCCATATAGGTAGCAATATAAATACTGTATATATACTGTATTTAAATATGTATGTGTATGTGTGTGTGTGTGTGTGTGTGTGTGTGTGTACTTAAATGCAAAAAAATCTTAAAAAAGAAAATCATATGTTTTGCAAATTGTATCTTTGGTATTCTATGAAAATCAAGAAGACAGAAGACCAATGTGTGGATACTTCATTCCTCCTTAGAATAGGGAACAAAATATCCATGGTAGGAGTTACAGACACAAAGTTTGGAGCTAAGATGGAAGGATGGACTATCTAGAGACTACTCCACCCGGGGATCCATCCCATAATCAGCTACCAAACTCAGACACTATTGCACATGCCATCAAGATTTTGCTGAAGGGACCCTGATATAGCTGTCTCCTATGAGGCTATGCCTGTGCCTAGAAAACACAGAAGTGGATGCTCAGTCAGCTATTGGATGGAACAAAGGGCCCCCAATGGAGGAACTAGAGAAAGTACCCAAGGAACTGAATGGGTCTGCAACCCCATAGGTGGAAAAACAATATGAACTAATCAGTAACCCCAGAGTTCATGTCTCTAGCGGCATATGTAGAAGATGACCTTGCCGGCCATCATTGGGAAGAGACCCCTAGTTCTTGCAAACTTTATATGCCCCCTTACAGGGGAATGCCAGGGCCAAGAAGTGGGAGTGGGTGGGTAGGGGAGCAGGGTGGGGGGNAGGGTATAGGGAACTTTCTGGATAGCATTTGAAATGTAAATAAAGAAAATATCTAATAAAATAAAAAAAAGAAAATTATAAATTCTGGAAGCTTTATGTTCCCTCTTGAAAAAAATATATATTTATTAATGTTTGTAAATGAAAGTATTTACTATGCCAACTACCAATGAACGGATGAAGCAAAAAAGATTCTCATTAAATAGTTAATTTAAATAAACTGGGTATTTCAAACATTCTTCATGTTTTTTATAGCTCCTCCCTTCAACTTATTTTGTTTTGATCTTCCTTCTCTAAATCCAATTTAACTCTCCTTTATTTCCCAATATTTTTCTTCACTTCAACTGTTTATTCCCTTTATATCCTCTTCATAATAAGCAACAGTATCTACCTTATTTCAATCATACATCTCTTGTCTTCTGGTCTCCATAATTAAACTTCATATGATTATACTGGAATCTAAGGTAACTAGTTAATATCTCAATGTTAAGTTGACAAGTGATAATCTTTAATTTTGGCTGGAACCTTAATTTCCTTTTATGATTATGGGACAATAGTTGCCATATTCTAAGTGTTAGAATATATACATCTTTTGAAAATTTTTATTCAGAAGAGCATATATGTCCATGAAATGATTTTTAATAAAAAATATTTTCAACATTACTTTCTTGTAACATTTCTAACTTAGAAATAACACTTATAAATGATTAAGCCATTCATATCTATTCTCATCAACCATAGTTAGTTCATTATATACTCACAAAAAATCTGGATGAATCTCAAAATAACTAGACTGAACAAAATTTTCTGGATGAAAGTACTTCAGATAATATTAATCTAGCATATGTAATATTAGAAAACCCAATTTATGGTGAGATAAATGTCAGTGAGATGTGTTGTAATAAATTAGTCTCTTCTTTATCACTTTGAAAAAACTGATGAACTTATTTATTGAAATAATAAATTCATGTAACTTATATTTTCAGAGGCCTATATTTAAGATAAAGTCAACCCATTGTTTTGGTATTTAGAGAGTTACTTCAAATTCTAGGCATATTCAGAAGAGTAATGTTCATATGTGGAAAAGTAGCAGAGAAATAGCCAGCATGGAAACAGAGCCCTTGGTAATAATATGCTGTTAGTACTTAGTTTCTTCAATTAGGTTCTATTTCTTAAAATACCTTGGAATTTCACATATTTTCTGTCCTAATGATCTAGTCTGTAAATAACAGATATGTTGAGGATACTTGTCCAGCAATAGTAGTAAGACTATGTATATATATATATATATATATATATATATATATATATATATATATATATATATCATAGCATATGGGACATCATTCTAATGAGTATATGCATTTAGCAAAAGATATAAACTTTGTATGTTAATACATATTTATATTCCCTTACACAATAACATACAAATAAATTAAAGCAAAAATAAAACAATCAAAGTATAATTCTAATTTTAAAAATGGATAGAATGGAAAAACTGTATAAACCATAGATTATTAAGATTTAATTTGTCCATATTCACACATATATATGAGTAACTGAGTATGAATTGAATGTTTAATTAAGTATAAAGAATTAAAATCAGCCTATGGATGAGATTATTTCCATTTTTAAAGCATTATTACATTGGGAAATACTGTGAATATTTTTTGTTTGACATAAATATATTTTCATAAAGGTACATTTAATAATACCTACATGTAGCAGTCCAATTTAAAATCTACTTGGAAATATATGGTCACATATTACAAAGAATGCTGTAGTCATGAAATTGTCACTGAACATATTTTAATTTTAATGTAGATAAGTTTCTTGTATTTTTTTTATATAATGCAATTTCACTTTATTCATTGTCTTTGCATAAAACCTTCCCAGACCTAACTTTCCATTTCTATTCAACTTCATGCTCTTCTGTTTTATCCCATTGAGGTCTGTCTAGTTATAAGTAGTTGGCTCTATAATGGTGTTGGGTATGGGTTTTATCTCATTGAGTGGGACAGTGGGACTTACATGCAAATTATAAACTGGTTGGTTAGTGCCTGACTGTTTTACTATTGAAACAGTGTTTTTATCTTGCTAAGGCTATTATCATTATAGTTCTTAGTGTTCACACATGGGAAAGTCTTATGATTACCTTTTCATTCAGTAGCATGCAGAGTTCCTTCCATTTTTATGATAGCTAGCCAGTAAGTATGATGCATCAAGATAAGAATAAACTTTCATCTATATTTATCCTCTGGTAATCTTTTTAATATAATATTGTTTTGATTATTTGGTCGTGTTCATCAAGCCAATACCTTTCTAACTCTTCACAGATTGTAACTCAGAATCTCCTCCCATCTTCATGTTTTCCTCCCCCCCCCTTTTCTTCATTAATCTCCTTATTTTATCTTTTGAAGTCCAAACAATGCTTCCAGTATGCGCATTGTGGGACCACTCACTGAAGAATGGATAAGGCTCCAGGACAGCATCCATACAGGAAGTAGATTGTACCTCCTTAGCATCAAATAACATTAAGAAGCTCCTGAGAGAGGGATCTAGTTAGCCATGTGACCCACCTTATATATTCTGAAATACTGACTTGTTTTTCATTGAACAGGCCCTGTATAGTTAACCATAGTTTCTATGAGGCTATGGGTGCTACTATGGCCCTTACCATATTTCCACATCTCCTGTAATATTCCTGAGGGTGATGGAATGAGTAAAAGTGGTACAGGCAGGCAGGCTCATGTGTTTAAATTATTGTTATCTAGCTTTTGTAACTGTTTGGGAAAGAATAAGAGGTGTAGAGCTGTTGGAGTAGGTTTGTCACTAGGAGTGGGCTCTAAGGATTGAAAAACACACACCAAAACCAGTCTCCAGTCTCTCTCTCTCTCTCTCTCTCTCTCTCTCTCTCTCTCTTTGTGTGTGTGTGTGTGTGTGTGTGTGTGTTTGTGTGTGCTTGCTGCCTGTGGATCTAATGGTAAAGCATTCAGCTATTTCTCCAGCATTATGCCTTCAAGTGTGCTCCTACTATAGGCATGCTGTCTCCTCACAGTAATAGAACACTAAGACAGACATTAGTACCAGAGATTAGGAAGGTTCTCTGAAAGGCCTGATCATGCTGTTTGTGAAGAGATATATAACACTTGGTGATTTTTTGCACTAAAATAAAATAAATAAATAAATTTTAACATTTTAAGTGGGGCTTATGGGTCCATATTATAAAAAGAGAAGAGTACTGCTAAGAACAACATGTAATGTGGCTGTCAGTCTCAAGTAGTTTAAGAGGAAAATGATACTGGAGGCAATTCTTTTCATATTTTGGCTAAAATGTGGCCTCTTTTTGCCCTTGTTCTAAAAGTATGCCAGATAAGTTGAAATAACTTAGACTAATATTATTGGCAGAGTAAATTTTAAGACGACATAATATGGACTATGTTCCATAGCTTTTGGAGATCAATCTTATGTAGTCTAACATGAAAGGAAACATGTGGCACATAGATCAATACAATATACAATTTGCAGCTCTGGAGAATATGGAAATGTAATGTCAGAGCCAAGTCTTCTGCTCAGACAGAAGTGAAACTTAGAGAAAGACCTGATGCAAAAGAGGCAGAAAAGAAGTCTTAGCCTTAGGGCAAGATTCCATGCAAATAATCCTACAGCCAGGGAAAAGACCTGAGGGAGAACCTAGTCCTAAATAAACAGACAGTTGAAAGTGCAAATCATAGAGGGCACCAAGTTAGGCTCCAAAAAGCAGAAATACTCAACACCTTTGCCCAGGGGTTTCTGGTTTTGTCAAGGAATATACAGAAAAGTGTTTGGGTAATCTTCAGAAGATATAGAAAGCAGGTCAGTTATGCAGAAGGCAAGTCCAATCATAATGGGCTAGAGAGGCCATTGCCTGAAGCTGTGAAGGTAAAGTTTAAATTACTTTGAAGACTTCAAGATGTTGGATATAAGCACACCTGAGAGATACCTAACAAGAGCTTCAAGACAGGTTGTAGGAGCAGTTCAAGAGAGGGAAGATTGTTGCAGTCAACAAAGTTTAAGGGACTTGAAGATATGAAGAACACTTTGATGTCAGACATAGGGATGCAGATTTTGGTATTTGCCCTTTTAAATTTTTGTTTTGCTTTGGTCTGGTATTTTTCTCTATCACTTTTTCATTATGTAATGATAATGTATATACTGAAAGCATAATTGGAAGCATGTAATTTTATTTTTGATTTACAGGGCTTTATAGTTATGAGATTGACCTGAATCTAGGAAAAGGCCTTGGACTTTTAAGGAGACTTAAAACTGAAAGACTATGGGGACATTTAAACTGTACCAAATAATTTTGGAATTATGATATGATCTTAGGGCTCTGGATGCCTTGGAAAAGAAGGTGGGGATTTTAGTAAGAATGGCCCCTTTGCTTCATATGTTTTATTGCTTAGTCTCCACTTGTTGGACTACTTGGGAAGGATTAGGTGATGTGACATTGTTGAGGGAGTTGTGTCACTGAGGTGAGCCTGGTTAACTCCACTTCATAGCTGCTGTTCTATTTATTTATTTATTTATTTATTTATTTATTTATTTATTTATTTGGTTTTGGTTTTGGTTTTTATGAGACAGGGTTTCCCTGTATATCCCTGGCTGTCCTGGAACTCACTTTGTACACTAGGCTGGCCTCGAACTCAGAAATCTGCCTGCCTCTGCTTCCCAAGTACTGGGGTTAAAGATGTGTGCCCCCACCGCCTGGCACAGCTGCTGTTCTTCACGGTCATCATCCCATGGTGCTGGCATCTCCACTAAACTGTGATCCTCTGCTGGAACTAGGTTTCATCAATAGCCTCTCATAGGCTCTCTTCATGGTGCCAAGCCTCAACTTCTTTGTATAATCCCTTTAGTACTGAGACATCAACTGCAAATGAAGTTGGACCTTCACCTTCGGCCTTCCATGGCCGCTCACAGTGCCAAGCCTCAGCTTCACTCCATGACTCTTTCATACTTCAACACCAGTACCACCTGGATGACTCTTATACGTTATCACAAGTCCACCTGCAGCACAGGGTACAAGCTTGGCTATCTCTGGAACACAGTTCTTTTTGGGATCTCAGAAAACACTTTTCTGATCTCACTTGAGGTGATTCTGATCTTTTCTTAATCTCCACTAATTTCTAAGCTCCAGCTAACCAGCATCAATTTTTTCAGTAGTTTCTTCTATTCTTGACTCTAAAGATGGAGTCACGTGGACAAAGCTGCTGTGTTCTGCTGCTTACTGGAGCTGGAACATGGCCCCCTTGTTCTATTACATTATCACTAGTTTTCTGTTTTCCAGCTCCTTAACTGTCTAAACTTGGATGTCCTGGAACTTGCTATAAACTGCCCTTGAACTCAGAAGCCTGTAGTTCTCAGTCTTCTGAGTTCTGGCATTAAATGTGTATACCTCAACACCTCGACATAAACTTTCTCTATTTGGAACTTACTTTATACCAGGGTGACCCTAAACTCAGAGATCTGATTGCCAATGTCTTCTGAAATTAAAGGTGTGCAACACTGTGTGGGGGCCTAAGCTCTTTATGGCCACTGTTCCCCAAGATCAAAAGTCTATGTCTTCCAGCCTCAAGATCTGAATCACAGTTATGCTCTCCATTGCTTGATTGTAGCTCATTCCAGATGAAAAGTACAAATGAAAATAATCAGGTAATAATGCCTAATATAATATAACTATTCCTTGCTCATGCAAACACATAAACAATAAGTTTAGCTGGGTGAGAGCGTGTCCCCAGGTTACCACTCTCTTAATCTATTTATCTCCTTGAACATATGATTTTGCTACATTATAGTTCCTGGTGTCCTTTTATTATTTAAACAACACATTTTTATTTTTTGTTTTTTGGTTTTTTTTCTTTTACTAAACTTGCTGTACTTCATCATGAGAATAAACCACAGCACAGAGTCTAAACTGGATTGTTTTGAGACATCCATTTTCAATGCAATTAATTTGACCCTCTCCATCTTAGCCTCAGGCAGACTCTTTGGACAAGGTCAGAAAACAACCAAGTTCTTTACCAAAATATCACAAGAACTGTCTTGAAGCCACATACTAAAATTATCCTCTGAAACCTCTAGAGTCAAGCTTCCACAGTTTATATCACCCTCAGCAATGAAGTCTTCCATATTTCCACTAGGATTAGACCATTAAGCTACACTTAAAGCATTCCACTCTTTTCCACATCCAAATCCACATTCTTCCAAACAAAAGCCTGGTCATCCCTATCACAGCAATACCCAGGTCCATGGTACCAACTTCTGTCTAAGAAATTCCATTACTGTGAAGAAACACCATGGCCAAGGCAACTCTTATAAAGGACAGCGTTTTACTTGGGCTAGCTTACAGGTTCAGCCCATTATCACCAAGGTAGGAAGCATGGCAGCACCAAGAGTTCTACATCTTGTTGCAAAAACAAACAGGAGAAGGCTGACACCCATGTAGATAGCAGGAGGATCTCAAGCCCATCTCCATAGTGACATACTTCATCCAACAAAGCCATGCCTGTTCCGACAAGACCACACTTCCTAATAGTGCCTCTCTCTGGGAGATACATATTCTAACCACCATAACTTTATCTTTTTAAGTATCATAGACTGAAACATTTAATCTGGAGACTAATTGTTCAGAAAATCTTGCCACTTAAGCTAAATATTAAGCAATATATTTAGTAACGAGCCAGAATGTTAAATTATTTTGGCTGGACAAGGAGTAAGAGAAGGTGTGCTCAGCATGTGCTATATATGAGAGGAATCTATTTTCAACAATAAAAAAAAAATGTGGCGGGGGGGCTTCTATCACTTACTATGTAAAAAAAATCACTGAATATTATAAGAAAAATAGTGAAAAGAGAATTTATGGTATCTCTTAAAATTGAAAATATTACAAGCTTCTAACAGGTTAGCTGTTCTAATGAATATGTGGTGTGTGTGTGTGTGTGTGTGTGTGTGTGTGTGTGTGTGCACATGTACCTATACATATGCATGACCATTGGCATATAAATGGAATTATCTTAAATTTGAGGCTTTGTATTTAGGAATGATAGTAGTAAGTTTTACAGTAGGTTTAATTGAATTGAGTATTTGTTTCCTTAACAATATTGATATTCTAAATTCATAATCTAAGTGTTAGGTTAAAGATGCCTGTTTTGGGGAGGTAATTTAGTTTATGTTATATTATAAGAATAAGGAGATCAGCCGGGCAGCAGTGGCTCACACCTTTTAATCCCAGCACTTGGGAGGCAGGGGCAGGAAGATTTCTGGGCTTGAGGTCAGCCTGGTCTACAGAGTGAGTTCCAGGACAGTCAGGGCTAAACAGAGAAACCCTGTCTCAAAAAAAAACCAAAACAAAGCAAAACAAAAAAGAATGAGGGCATCACAGTGATATTAAAGATCTGAATATTATTTTCTCTGCCTCTGTAATTTTTCTTGTCTTGCCCTGTTTTCTCTTGTACTATGCCCACTTCTCTCATTGTGTAAGATAGGGTTTAAACAAAAGTTAAAAAAAAAAAAGAAAAAAGAAAAAAAGCAATCTGCAAGTCAGCAGAAAGTTGTAACTAGGAGCTGAACTTTTGAGTATCATTCTTTGAAACTTTTGGATTCTTGTACAAGTCATATCACAATACTGTTTTATAAGTACCTACAGGATTTATATTATGAGCAATGTAACATATGACTTTCAATAGTATAAGCTGTGATGCAAAGAAAATCATGATGCAATGAAAAGCATGAGAAAAGCTGAGAATTTTAGAGCAACTCTTTAATTTTTACTTATACAACCTTAAAGATACTTATAAAATTCTAGTATCAAAACTTCGTTAACCCAAAATATGTTGGCTTAATGAAATTTATTTTTATTTTGTTATACATGATTTAGCATATACAAAATGTGTTCTCTAAAACCTTCTCATAGGAAATTTTCTTATCAAAAATATTTTTTGTCATGTAATCTATACTGAATATGTTTTCTTCTTCCTCTTCTCCTCCCATTTCTACCACCACCATTCTGAGGAATGACTTTTCCATGCCATGAATTGACAAAACTCTATTTACTCATTAATGTCCAGAGAATATTTAAATTTTGAGGATATCTATTAAAGGATGAGAATAACTGAGTATTATCTAATTTCCTTATTGTTTTGATTGTTCCTTGTAGATTGAAGATTTTCCTTCTAGAAGACACTAGAAATAGAAAACAGGCAACTCACAGGAACTTCAGAGATTCACTCTCTGAGATTGTGCAATTAGTAAACAATGGCTAAGACAAGGCTGTTCTGTGACACACATTCTCTCAAGATGTGTAAAACACAACAAAGTTGCATTTTTTTCTGAGTCTTCACTCATGTGTAGAGGGGCTCTTTGGTGAAACAGCTCTCAAAGTCATCAATGGCTTATTATATTACTCCAATACACTCACTTGTTCAACAAACTAGGTTCAAATAAAATCATACTTTGGTCTATTTTAGAGTCCCATCTGGGGGTTCGGGAAGGAAGCACTTTCATATCAACTTGGGAAAAGTCTCAGAACATTCATTCTCACACTTTGGTGTTTGAACATTCATACTGGGCTGACAACAATCCTTGCAGTCTTTGAAATATTGAGGAACTGAATAAATGTAGTTATGATGAATTAGAGTTTGAAAATTTCTATATGGTTATTTGATGAGGGCACATATTTTAAAGAAAAACATTTTATAAGTTGTATTCTGTGCTATTTTATTTTATTTTGAAAATGTTAGTTTTTGAAGCAAACAGAGAATATGACATTAACAGCCAGTTTAAATGTTATGTCCACATTAGTTTATTCCCATCCTTGTGATGCTACACATTTTCTTAATGTATGTTAACAATATGTACCTATTTGAAAAATGGAAATTCACATATCTCCAGCTTGCATTCTTCAGACCCAGAAGTTGTTCTTGGACCTTAATTCCCATTCACTCGAGGGACTTTTCTAAGTCCCTTTGCTTTGTTTTGGTTTGCTCTGCTCTGCTCTGCTCTGGCCTCCCCTGCCCTGCCCTGCCCTGCCCTGCCCTGCCTTGCCTTGCCTTTGCCTTGCCTTGCAGTGCCTTGCCTTGCCTTGCTTTACTTTGTTTCCCATCAGAAGACAAGAATGCAATGCTTTTCTTTATGTCTGTCTTATTTTACTTGACATTTATTATCTTTACCATTTCATCCAATGCAAATATTTTCATAAAGGCAATGATAATCATATAGATCATTTTTATAGTGTAGCTGATTTGTTTTCCTATACTATTGCAAATGATTTACTTTTTATTCCCATACTACAGAGTAATACATACTGTACCTAAAGAAATGTATATTAATAATATCTGAAATTAACAAAAAGATCTCTGCTGTTATCACAAACACTCAGCATAGTGACTAATTCATTTCACATATTTAATGCTATTTCTACTGAGTTAAACAAATTGATATCCTTACTTGTACAAAATCCTGGGAAATACCTTTGTGATTTTTTTTTTTTTTGATGCTGGGCTTTTACAATCATCTATGTCTGCATTTTCACAGAATACAAAAGGTCAGGTAAAACAGAAATGTGAGTATTCTTTTCCAGCATATACTCTCCCACATGCAAAGAAATTGCTTAAAATGTGGTAATTTGGTATATAATGTGTAGCTTAAAAGAATTATTATGTGCAATTTTCTATAAATGCACTCCTCTTCCTGGACCATATGAAGACAGTTTAGAAAATCATTTAAATAAGTAGGATCCTGGTCAAGAACACTCATATCTTTGTTGATAAGAATAAATATATACAATTGTATCCTCATGACTCTATTATGATAATTGCACACATTATCTTTATTGGGCTCATTTTTATGCAGAATAAGGTTGAAAGTTAAATCTGTAGGTATATTCTCATTCCTTGTGTTACCTGTATTTTGAAAATGCTGTAAGATGATTGAGAATATATCACCAAACTCTTTCAACATTTGAAGAAGCACAGAATAAATACTGTTTAAGAAGAAACCTGTTAAAAGCGTTATCATAATATCTGTGAACAAAGATTTAGATATATAGATACATAGGTAATCATTATAGTTTAACAACCATGAAATACATCAGAAAGCTATTGTATTTTTTATAATGATGAGGATTTATGTTACTCTATTCAACATAAAGTGTAGCACCTTGTCATGTCATAAATTTTGTGCTGTTATTTTAATGACTATAACATTAAAAATTGGATAGTACTGTTTAACTTGCTCAACTTTTATTAGCCATGAAGAAATTAATACGCGTAAATACAGGTAAAACATGTTTTCTACTCACTGTAGGGGCAGAAAAAGTGTGAAATTAGTGTTTGTAGCCTATTTTATAGAATGATTGGTTTGCAGCAGGATTCTCATCTTTCAACACATTTTAGCAATTGTTTATTTTGCACATATAAAAAGCATTTTAGACAGTAAAACTGTTTTGTACTAAAAGAATTCATAGTCTAACAAAATATGCATGCATATTTTTTTGAAGTTGAGAAATTTAACACACTTTCTTTTTCAGTTTCATTGCCAATTACAGGAGAATATTGTCTCCATTAAAAAGAGGACAGAAAATACCAATATTTCAGTGAAAAATAATTGAACTAGAACAACATAAATTTGGGCCATATAAAATTCAGCATAGAACGTTAGCAGTTTGATTATACAATCATTTTATTATCTCCAATGCTTAACAAAGTTGTGAACTAGCTAGTCTATATTGAAAGCACTATAGTTTGGCAAATGTAAGTATATAAAATACTTTATTGAACTTTGAAATTGTATATTCTATGCTAATGCAAAAAAAAAGAACAATTGAAAATCTCAAGCTGTATCCTTACCCTTGAAAAACAGTGATTTATTTTTTTCTGTTTTCTTCTGAAATAGGACTCCTCCATTCAAAAGAGACTTCAGTAGCTGGTCATCATGATTCTGAGTCCTAGAAAAATATATATTCTTGTATTATCTCCAAGAATTTCAACATTTTTTTCTGTTGTTCATATTTTTTTTTAAATGTGTTCTTTGTCTCTAACAGTTTTCATAGATTCTTCAGTACAAAATGTTAAAAAGACAGTTTGCTGCCCAAAGAGTAATATAACTGCAAAATAATTACATTTCTGAAACGGGTCAAATTAGCACTTGAGTGAGCATTTCTAATTGGCTCCATGATAAAAATATGCTCATTAGCTATGGTTAAACAGCAACATATTAGTCATGCAAGTCGTTTAGAATAGAATTTAATAATAAAAAATAATATTCTTCTAACTTCATAATGACTTGCACATGACAAAGAAAATCTTGAAAGACCAGCTAATAACTATAATTATCTTATCAGACAATTAATGCAAATACTTTCATGACGGTATCAGCTGTTACTGATACTCAGGAAGAAAATTTGATCTGTTTCTAAAAGGTCTCAGGAGTAAGGACTTACTCAGGCAATGAATACAGTGAGATAGTACTCAGGGGAATAATTTCTGAAGAAGTATGCCATATATGCTTTTTTGAGATTTCCTTGATTTACTTAATTTTTTATTTACCTGTACTTTGAATTTTATTCATAAATAGGAGGCCATATGCTTTTTCTTGGATATGTATTAAACCAATTCTAAAATAAATGACTGGTGATTGTTTAGAGTTGTGGTCTTAACTAGTTGAGTTCAATTAATCTGTTTCTCATTCTATTTAGGCTACTTTATTGTATATCTGTATTTTTATTGTATATATTACTTTACTAAAAGTAAAAATACTTTACATTTAGTGTGAAATTTACCCCAGATATTAACTGTGAATAATATGATGGTAACAACAGGACTAAACGTATTTTACCCATGTTCAAATCTTACCATAAAAACCTTAAGGTGGTGCCGCATTCATGTGCCTTATGGTCTTTCAGAGGTCATCCAATTGCATTTCTGTTATGCTCTCAGTTTCTGAACTTGTAACTAACTTCTTTTAAAAGAATCTCTCTATGCTGTCTATTAGTAAAAATTTGAAGAGTCTGAAAAAGTATCAGCTTGTCTTAGATCTGTCAGAATTGTCTGGGGAACAAGCAGACACTTTATATTCTGAAATTTAAATATGTAGTAGTAGCAGTGAGTTATAGGGATATAAAAGATAAGTGGAAAATTTATAAATTGTTTCAGCAAAAGTTTCTTAAGAAATTTATAGAACTTAAAAGCAATGGGAGAGTTAGAAATAATGCCATTAAAAAAAAGAAAGAAAGAAAGAAAGAAAGAAAGAAAGAAAGAAAGAAAGAAAGAAAGAAAGAAAGAAAGAAAAAAAAAGGTTTCTGTCTGGTAAGGGCCACTCCCGCCATTTCTCTTCTGAACGCCAGCAGAGGCAGCTGAGCACTCCAAAGGACCCTCCACACCACAGATCCTCCGGATCATGGTCCTCAGGATCAAGGGTGAGTGGAACACAATCAACTCCAGAGAATCCATCAGGGGATTGTGCCAGCAGGACCAGGGACAAAGGAACACTGCCTGCCCAGAGGCGGGGTTCCAGTCCTGCCATCTCTCTTCTGAACCCTAGGGGAGGCACATGAGTGCTCCTGAGGACTCTCCACACCACAGATCCTCAGGATCACGGGTAAGTGGAACGCAATCAACTCCAGAGAATCTAGCAGGGGCTTGTGCCAGCAGGAACAGGGACAAAAGGAACACTGCCCAGAGTGTTCCCCAGAGGCGGGGTTCCTGTCTGGTCAAAAACACCCCTGCCATCTCTCTTCTGAACTCCAGCAGAGACAGCTGAGCGCTCTGGAGGACTCTCCAAACCACAGGTCCTTGAGATCACAGGTCTTCTGGATCACTCAGGGAGAGTTGGCCTACAGGGAGGGCTCTGACCCCAGGACTCAGAAGGAGGATCAGAGATCCAGGCTTCTGGACACCCAGGAGTTCTCTGACCAAGAGGAACCAGGGGAGAGTTGGATTCCCAGGAGTGCTGACAGGGTCTAACAGAATCACAGGAGGATCAAACTCCAGCCAGAGACAGCTTGAAAATTAACACCAGAGATTTCCAGATGGTGAGAGGCAAACATAAGAATCTTACTAACAGACACCAAGATCGTGGGGCACCAGCATAACCTAGTATGCCCACCACAGCAAGTCCTGGATACCACAACACACCTGAAAAACAAGATGTGGATTTAAAATCATGTCTCGTGATGGTGGTTGAAGATTTGAAGAAGGACATTAATAACTCACTCAAAAAAAAAAAAAAATGCAGGAGAACAATGCTAAACAAGTAGAAGCCCTTAAAGAGGAAGTACAAAAATCCCTCAAGGAATTACAGGAGACCACTGCTAAATAGGAAGAAGTCCTTAAAGGACTACCGGAAACACTGCTAAACAGGTAGAAGAAACACAAAAATCCCTTAAAGAATTACAGGAAAACACGGCTAAACAGCTAGAAGAAACAAAAATGCCTTAAAGAATTATAGGAAAACACAACCAAACCAAGGATGGAATTGAACAAAACCATTAAGGATCTGCAAAAGGAAGTAGAAACAATTAAGAAAGTCCAAAGGGAGACAACTGTGGAGATAGAAACCCTCAGAAAGAAATTAGGAACCATAGATGTGAGCATCAGCAAAAGAATACAAGAGATGGAAGAAAGAATCTCAAGTACAGAAGATTCCATAGAGAACATGGACACAACAATCAAAGAAAATGCAAAATGCAAAAAGATCCTAACTCAAAACATCCAAGAAATCCAGGATACAATGAGAAGACCAAACCTACGGATAACAGGACTAGTTGAAAATGAAGATTTTCAACTTAAAGGGCCAGCAAGTATCTTCAACAAAATTATAGAAGAAAACACTTCTCAAACCTAAAGAAAGAGATGCCCATGAACATACAAGAAGTCTACAGAATTCCAAATAGACTGGAACAGAAAAGAAATTCCTCCCAACACATAATAATCAGAACAACAAATGCACTAAATAAAGACAGAATATTAAAAGCAGTGAGAGAAAAAGGTCAAGTAACATATAAAGGCAGGCCTATTAGAATTATACCAGAATTCTCACCAGAGACAATGAAAGCCAGAAGATCCTGGACCGATGTTATATAGACACTAAGAGAACACAAATGCCAGCCCAGGCTACTATACCCAGCTAAACTCTCAATTATCATAGATGGAGAAACCAAGGTATTCCATGACAAAAACAATTCACACAATATCTTTCCAGGAATCCAGTTCTTCAAAGGATAATAAAGGGAAAACACTAACACAAAGAAACTACACCCTAGAAGAAGGAAGAAAATAATCCCTCAATAAAACCAAAAGAAGACAGTCACAAGAACAGAATCCCAACACTTACAACAAAAATGACAGGAACCAAAAATTACCTTTCTTTGATTTCTCTTAACACCAATGGACTCAATTCCCCAATAAAAAGACATAGACTAACAGTCTGGCTACACAAATGGAACCCTATATTTGCTGTTTACAGGAAACCCACCTCAGGGAGAAAGACAGACACTACCTCAGAGTAAAAGGCTGGAAAACAATTTTCCAAGCAAATGGTCCAAAGAAACATGCTGGAGTAGCCATTCTAATATCAAATAAAACTGACTTCCAACCCAAATTTTTCAAAAAAAGACAAGGAGGGGCATTTCATACTTATCAAAGTTAAAATCTACCAAGAGGAATTCTCAATCCTAAATATTTATGTTCCAAATGCAAGGGCAGCCACATTCATTAAAGAAACTTTAGTAAAACTCAAAGCACACATTGCACCTCACACAATAATAGTGGGATACTTCAACACCACACTCTCATCAATGGACAGATCCTGGAAACAGAAACTAAACAGAGACACATGGACACTAACGGAAGTTTTGAAACAAATGGA
>NC_034593.1:63745996-63780892 GCF_900095145.1 Mus pahari
GGAGTGGGTGGGTAGGGGAGCAGGGGCGGGGGTGGGGTATAGGGAACTTTCAGGATAGCTTTTGAAATGTAAATAAAGAAAATAATAATAAATAAATTAAAAAAAAAAAAGAAAGTTACTTTTACTTCTGGCACCCAATATGATTGTGAAAAAGATTGTCTGCCAACAGTGCAGAAAGCAGTAGACATCTGACAGAAACATCATAGAGGACAGGAGGCATCTGACAGAAAGCCACAGAGTGGAAATTCACCTGGATTCTCCAGAGTAAATCAACAGAGAAAGCATCAGTTTTCACGTTTGGCTGGATAATCAGAAGGACTCAGGAGACTCTAAAACAGGGAGGGCCTTAAGCTCAAAGCAAAGAATGACAGAGGAGCCTCTGAGACAAGGAATCATAGTAAGCCTACCTAAAAGACAATTTGAACTATAAAATGGCTTTTACTGCAGTAAAAAAAAAAAAGGGGGGGGGGGTAGCTCCGTTTCTAATCCCTTAACACCAAGGATAGGAGTTGAGGGGATACAAATGTTATTTGAAAAGGTATATTATTGCAATTGTGACTACTAGAGTAAACCCCTCCCTACTTTCAGTTGTATTCTTTAAATATTTCCTCTCAAAACATTTGTAGCAATACAAGAAAAATTAGCTATGATAGTTTATAGACTTGAAAGGCAAATGATAGAGGAGGTAAGAGAATAGGAAGTGGTTAATTACAAATCTATTGTACCTATTGAAATTATAAGAAAACTTCCACAACCCAAAGAAAGAGATGCCTATAAACATACAAGAAGCTTATAGAACATCAATTAGACTGGACCAGAAAAACAACCTCTAACCACATAATGATCAAAAATCAAAATCTACAAAACAAAGAAAGAATATTAAGTCTAACAGGGGAAAAAGGCCAGGTAACATACAAAGGCAGACCTATCAGAATTACAATAGACTTCTCAACAGAGCCTATAAAACCTAGAAGAGTCTGGACAGATATCATGCAATCTCTAAAAAATCACATGTGCCAACCTAGAAGAATATACTCAGCAAAACTCTCAAGCAACATAGATAGAGGTAGGGAAGGACACTTCATTCTCAACAAAGGAAAAATCTACTAAGATGATATCTCAATTCTGAAAAATCTGTGCCCCATTTGTAAAAGAAACATTAGTGAAGCTTACATTATGCATTAAACCCCACACAGTAATAATGGAATACTTCAAGACCCTACTCTCACCAATTCACAGGACATCCAGACAAAAAGTAAACAGAGAAATAATGAAGAAATAAAAAACAGGCATTGTTAATCAAATGGACCTACCAGATATCTATAGAATATTATACCCAAACACAAATGAATGTACTTTCTCAGCTCCTCATAGATTCTTCTCCAAAACTGACCTCATAGTCAGTCACAAAGCAAGCCTTAACAGATACAAGACAATTGAAATAATGCCTTGCTTCTTATCAGAGCACAATGGATCAAAGTTGTACTTCAACAATGACAGAAAAATGTCAAGACTACACACTCATGGAAAAAACTCTCTACTCAATGAATGCTGGGTCAGGGAAGAAAGAAATGAAAGACCTTCTAGAGATCAATGAAAATAAAGTTACAAAATATCCCAATGCATGGGAAACAATGAAAGCAGTGCTAAGAGGAGAGTCCATAATACAAAGTCCATCATAAAGAAATTAGAAAGCTCTAATACCAGCAATTTAAAAGTATGCCTAAAATCTCTAGAAAAAGAAGAAAGAATAAGAAGGAGGAAAAGATGGAAAAGAGGAAGAAGGAGGAGGAGGAAGAGGGGGAGGAAAAAGGGGAAGGGGAAGGGGAAGAAGCAAGCAAGTACAACAAAGAGGAGCAGAGGAAATAATCAAAATCAGGCTGAAATCAATCAGTTGGAAACAAAGAAAATAGTACCAAGAATCAAGGAAACCAAGAGGTAGATTATTTTGAAAATTAACAAGATAGAAAAACCCTTAACCAAAGTAACTAAGAGAAAGAGAGACAGTATCCACACAAACAACATCAGTAATGAAAAGGATGACACAACAGACACTGAAAAAATTCAAAGAATCATTAGAATCTTACTTCAAAAGCCTGAACTCCACAAAATTGGACAATCTTAGTGAAATGGATGATTTTCTGGACAGGTACCATTCACCAAAGTTAAATCAAGATTGGATAAACTATTTAAGCAGCCACATAATTCTTTAAGTAATTGAAGCAGTCATTAACAGTCTCCCAATGAGGGAAAAAAAAAAAAAGTCCAGGGTCAGATGGTTTTAATGCAGAATTCTACCAGACTTTCAAATAGCTAATACTAAAATACTCCTCAAAGAATTCTTCAAAAAGAAGCAGAAGTAACCCTGCCAAACTCATTCTATGAGACCAAAGTCACCTTGATACCAAAACCACACAAGGACTCAATAAAGAAAGAGAACTTCAGACTGATTTCTCTCATGAATATTAATGAAAAACGACTTAATAAAATACTCACAAACCAAATTCAGGAACATATCAAAAACATTATCCATCAAGATCAAGTGAGCTGGAGAGATGGGTCAGCAGTTAAGGGCACGGACTGCTTTTCTAGAGGTCCCGAGTTCAATTCCCAGCCACCACATGGTGGCTCTCAACCATCTGTAATGGACATCTGATGCCATCTTCTGCTATGTCTGAAGGCAGTGACAGTGTACCCATATATATGAAATAAATATGGCCAGAGATAGCGGGGCTAAAGCCAGCAGGACAGAGCGGGCAAGTGGGGTCAGGAATAAAAACCATCCAGTGCACTTCATCCCAGGGCTACAAGAATGTTTCAAAACACAAAGTCCCACAACATAATTGACCACATGAATAAAGAGGAAAAAAAATCACATGATCATCTCATTAGACTCTGAAGGAAAGCCTTTGATAAAATCCAACAAATTATCTTAAAGGCATTAGAGAAATCAGAGATACAGGGCACATACATACATAAAACAGCAATATATAGTAATCCTATAAAACCACTCCCTGTCTTTACAATACTGTGCTTACTATTCTGGCCAGAACAATGAGACAGCTACAGGATATCAAGGGGATACAAATCGGAAAGGATATAAAAGTTAAAGTATCACTATTTGTGGCTGATATACTATAAATAAGCAACCCAAAATATTTCTACCAGAAAACTCCTATAGCTAATAAACAACTGCAGCAAAGTGGCTGTATACAAAATTAACTCAAAGAAATCAGTACCCCTACGTTTTACAAATGATAAATGGATGGAGAAAGAAATTAGGGCAACCACACCCTTTATAGTAACCGCAAATAATATAAAATATCTTGGTATAACTCTTAACCAAGCAAGTGAAAGATCTCTATGACTAGAACTTCAAGTCATAGAGAAAAGAAATTGAAGTTGATATCAGAAGATGGAAAGATCTGCCATGCTCATGGATTGGTAGGTTCAACATCGCAAAATGCCCATCTTACCAAAAGCAGTATCCAGATCCAATGTAGTAGCCATCAAAATTCCAACACAATTTTTATAGGCCTTGAAAGAGCAATTCTCAACTTCATATGGAAAAACAAAAATCCCAGGATAGCCAAAAAATCCTGAAAAATTAAAGAACTTTGGGAGGAATCACCATCCCTGATCTCAAGACTTACTAGAACAATAATGATAAAATCAACATGCTTTTGGTACAGAAACCAATGGGTTGATCAATGGAATCAAACTGAAGACCCACAAATAAGCCCACACAACTATGAACACTTGATTTTTGATATCTCTCAACTGAAGGATTGATAAAGAAAATGTAGCACATCTACAAAATGGAATACTATCCATCTTTTAAAACAAAAACATCATGAATTTTTGCATACAAATGGAGGACCAGCCTGGGCATGAAGAAGGGTTCTGAGAGAAGACACATCTGTGAGTGGTGCATGACTTGAAGTCAAATCTTGGGTTAAAGCTAGAGGCCTAGGGTCTGCTGAGATTGCTTACAGTCTCTCTCTCTCTCTCTCTCTCTCTCTCTCTCTCTCTCTCTCTCTCTCTCTCTCTCTCTTTCTCTCTCTCTCTGCATATGTGTATTTGTATGTTCTGTTTTATGCTAAACAGATTTTTATCTCTGCTAGTAAAAATTCTAAAAGCTATATAGATAGCTCATGGGTTTTTCTGAAGACAATTGGAAAATCTGTTATAAATATTATTGGATCTCAAGACAAAGTCAGAGAGCCTTTTAGAACAAAAAAATATTAAAAAGCTGTTTTTGCTCTCCAGAGATCTCCAGACAGCTCAGCTCACTCTCAAGAAAATTCCAAAGAAGACCTGCTGTCACTCTGCTAGCTTATCATTCATGCGGTCTAAAAGCCCAGTTTTTTAATTTATATTTCAACTCAGTTATTTATTCCACATTCTGTTTTGATTATCTTATGAATCAGCATCCCATGTTCCAGTGCTTTGATTATTAGAAGACAGCAAGCATTTTTTTTTTCTTAAACTTGCAAAAGCATTCAGAGATCTGCCTACCTTTGGAGGATTAAGCTAGTTGGGTTAGACCCTGTTCTGAAACTATCATTTCCACCATGCCTCGACCTAAGTTTGCTCTGTCCTAGACTGACCCTGAAGTCAAGAATCCACCTGCATTTCTGTCTTCCTGTCTTTTTATATTACTGACAAGCTGATTCATATTGTTGTTACCTCTGTACCTTTAGATTCATGAAGCCCCTCATAATTCATATAGCATCCTTATATTTTTGTATAGTTGATAAATTAAGTATTTTCAAACTCATGTATTTAGAGCTCTTTCACACTGTCTTAAGGGCTGTCCTGCATGTCCCAGTGTTTATCATTTGGCCAAGACATAACCACACCTTCGACTCCTAGACTTCTGATGTTTCTAGTTATCATGGAGTCATTAGCATTAACAAGAAAGACATTCCTCAGAGGAAAGAGTCCTCCACAACTAGTGAGTCTAGAAAATATGTACATTATTACACAAACAAGCCTTATGCCCACAGCTGCCAAGGACACTTCTTGAGGCTCACATTGGGGCCCTGTACCAGGGGCATGGACCATGTCACTTTGTCCCCACCAGGGCCATGCTGGTCTCTGCAGAATATCATCCTCAGTGAGGTAACCCTGTTCCAAAAGGATATAAATAGTATGTACTCACTTATAAGTGGATATTAGCCATAAAATACAGGTACAATGTTATACCCCAAGCCCACCCAAAAATGCTAAGCAAGGATGAAGGCCCAAGTGAGGAACTTAAATCTCATTTAGAAGAGAGAATAAAATAGGAGAGGTAGATGGAGAGAAGAAACTTGCAAGAAGGGAGAATGGGGAGGGAATGGGGAGGCCAGGATCAGGTGTGGTGAAGAAAAGGAGAAATAGTTAGATGACCATGAAAATGAGTAGAAGTCTGCAACTGACAGGGGTAAGGAAATAGGTGCATCTCCAGGACAAGAGAGAGACCTGTGGAAAAGGAGGCACACAAGAATCAATGGGAGTAAACTTAGCTGTATGTGGGTTATATTCTAGCTCTGAATATAGTGTCAGGCCTCAGTATGAGATAAAGCACCTAGCCTCATAGAGACTTGAAGTGTCAGGGTGAGGGGATACCTAGGAGAGGCCCTACCTATCAGAAGGAAGGGGAGTTCGAGATGAGGGCAGCAAATGGATATAAAGTGAGTTAATACAAGGAATATAATTAAGCTTAACAAAAAATATAGCCCATTGAACTATGGCACTCCCTCTTAATGATGTTGATGGAAAAAAGCACCCCCCGCTGACTTTCCCAGTTATAGGAACAAAATGCTCAAAATGGTGAAAAATCACAAAATTAACAACTTGTATGGAATCCTGTTAAAATACAAGATCTTAAACTTATTTTTTTAAAAAAATCTGTAACTTATGCACTCACTCCATGTAACACAGATGTGAAATGCCTAGGCTACCCAAAACAGGATTATTGCTCAAGACTAGAAAACTTTGAAAGGACCTGTACTAGAAGTTTCTTCTCAATTACAGTTTCTGACATGGTGGCAAGGAGATGCTGCAATTATTGAAAATTTTAATATATCTAAAGGTGTTAATATCATGAAAGACCAAATTGTTAGACGAAGGTCAATTTGCTAATTTAAGACAGGAGGTCCAATTTATAACTCTATTATTATTTAATGTACTTTAATAGCTTTAAGAACCTGGGATAAAATGGATAAACAAGGAAAAGGGCCTATCTCATTCACAGAGATTATGCAAAGCCCCAGGATGATGTTTACTGTCTTCTCACATAGACCATAGTTTCATATAAATGGGTCAATACCAGATCCAGATGTGAAACAGGTATTTGAAACTTCAGCTTTCAAAAAATGCATGTGGTGGTGGTGGTGGTGGTGGTGGTGGTGGTGGTGGTGGTGGTGGTCGTGTGTGTTTGTATATTAGTATACCAGAAGAAGGGATGAGATGCCCTGGAGCTGGATTATAGCTGGTTTGGGGCCACCTTTTGTGAATCCTGGGAATCAAACTTTCTCTTCTCTAGAAGATTATCAAGTACTCATAAGCTGTGTGCCATCTAGCCATACTTTTAGACTATAATTCTAAACAGAATTTAAAAATTTTTATGAGTACTATTAGAACTTGATTAATAATAGGTTTGAAGTCAGATGTGCAAATATAAAGGCTAAATAACTGAAAAGATTCCTGAAGCTATAAATGGAATGTCTTAGTATACTATTTACTTGGTATTTTCTTAGATTCTATTGTATAAAATCTATTATTTAAATATTATTGTATTCATAAATATCATATTTTTGTTCATTTATGTCCCCAAAATACCAGAAAATATTACCAGCTATTACACTGTAAATTATGACTCTCTAATTCTTTTATATTTTGGATATTTTATGTATTTACATTTTAAATGTTATCCCCTTTCCCTGGTTCCCCTCTGGAAACTCCCTATCACTTCTTCCCTCTCCCTATTTCTATAAGAGTGCTCCCCCACCCATTAACCCACTCGTGCCTCCCCACTCTGGCATTCCCCTACACCGCGGCATCGAGCATTCAAGGACTAGGACTTCTCCTCCCGGTTAATGATATCTAATTATTTTTAAATCTTTAATTCACTTATTTGAGATTATAAATATAATTTTCTTGATTAATTCTATTTCATCCTTTCAAACATGCTAACGTGTTCCTCCTTGCTCTAATTAAAACTCATGACCTCTTTTTATCCTTTTATCGGAAATAGATTTTTTTCCCTCACATAGCATCCTGATTACAGATTCTCTTTGCTGTAATACACCAGGTTCCCTCTAGCCTCTCCTACCTGGATCTAGCTCCTTTCTGTTTCTGATTAAAAAACAAACAAGCTTATAAAGGATAAAAATATATATAATATGACAAAATTAATATACTATACTGTACTGTACTATACTATTAAAATATACACTAGAATAATAAAACTAACTATGGTCAGAGTAGGAGTAAAGAAACTAAGAGAAGAAAAAATGTCCAAGGTTCAAGAAATAGGGAGAGAGTCAGAAACCTAATCATTCACACACTAAGGGATACCACTAAAACACTAAACTGGAAGGCATCATATATACACAAAGGACATGAAAGTGAAAAAATAGAGAAAATGTATAATAAAATTAAGTAAAAAATAAAAATAAAAAAGACAAAGAACCCCCAAAGATGCCATTGGGTTCTATTTTTGTTGATCATCTACTGCTGGGCATGCAACATACCCTTAAGAGTAGTTTGTTTCCATAGAGAGATTGTGTTGGAGAAAACAAATTTTAATTTGCAAGGGTTTATCAGTTAGAGAGAGTATCATGGTTATGAACTAGGTATGTGCAACTCACTTTTCAATTCAGCTGTACAATACTATCTTGCATAGACCCTGTGTAATCCCTGTTTGTTACATCAGTCTTTGTGAGTTCATGTGTACATCAATCCTGGAGATTTAGAGGACCGTGTTGTGTTACCTTGGTGTAATCTCTGACTGCAAGCTGTTATACTATTTCATCTTTCTCTTTTGAACAATTTCTTGAGTCCTGTGGAGAGAGATATGATGGAAACTTGTTTAGGCCTAAGTAATCCAAGGTCTCTTACTCACTGAATACTGCATGGGCTTTGGGTCTCTGTATTTTTTTTCCCATGTACCAGAGGCCGAAGCTTCTCTGATGATGCCTGAACAAGGCACTGAACTATGAATAGAGCAGAACATCATTAGAAGTCATTTTATTGGAAATTTTCATTTCATTTTATTTTTTTACAACTATCATGTTTGGTTTTTACATAGGTTCTTAGGCTATCTAACCTCAGGTTCATGTTCGCACAGTAGTTTCAATATGGGTTTTTCCTTGTTGAGTGGGCCTAAATCAAATAAAATATTTGTTGCTTATTTCCTCAAGCTTTGCTCAATTGTTACACAAGTGTATCTCACAGGCAGGAGATTATTATAGAGCAAAGGGTTTGTAAATGGGTTGGTATTGACCTTTACCGTTTGGTAGTGTGAGGAGTCCTTCCCTGCAATGAAGGTGCTGACAGGTAGTGGTGGTGAAGGCTTTATGTGGGCACCACCTTAAAGTCTTCATTTTCAGTGAGTTGGGCAGTGTATTTTCTTCAGCAATGGGAACTTACTGTCATTTTGTATAGAGCATCCTATATTCTTGGCAAGAGCCTGGATTGTTTGGTTTTTGCCATGGGGACTTTTCCAAAAACTTATAAATGCAACCCATATATGATACTGCAAGATTTATTATATGACAAAGTGGGTCCATTTAAAGCTATTTTTCCTACTTACCAGGGAATTTTTATTTAGATTTCCTTCAGATTTGTGTATATTTTAGGAAGTGCCTACTGTGTTTGACATGCCTACCATACCACAAATAGCCCTTAATTTTAACTGTCTCTGGCTTCTGTCACCTGTCCTCCTCTCTCCTCCCCCTCACACCTTAATCTTCTGATTGACTTTTCCAGTACAATTAGCATCTTTATTATATTCATTCTACTGATATGCATGAACATAGAAGATCTTTCAATATTCTGATATCTTCTTCAATTTCTTTCTTCAATGTCTTGAAGCTTTCATCATATAAGTATTTCACCTATTTGCTTAGAGTTAACCTATAATATATTATGTCTTTAAGGCTATTTTAAAAGGTGTTACTTCCATGATTTCTTTTTCAAACAACTTGTTATTTTTACATAAGAAATGGACACAGGGGGAAAATTCCTTAACAGAACAGCAATGGCCTGTGATGTAAGATCAAGAATCAACAAATGGGACCTCATAAAATTGCAAAGCTTCGGTAGAGCAAAAAAATACTATCAATAAGACAAAAAGGCCACCAACAGATTGGGAAAGAATTTTTACCAATCCTAAATCTGATAGGGGACTAATATCCAATAAATACAAAGAGCTTAAGAAGCTGAACTCCAAAAATTCAAATAACCCCATTTAAAAAATGGGGTACAGAGCTAAAAAATGAATTCTCAACTAAGGAGTATCGAAGGACTGAGAAGCACTTGAAAAAATGTTCAACATCCTTAATCATCAGGGAAATGCAAATCAAAACAACCCTGAGATTTCACCTCACACCAGTCAGAATGGCTAAGATCAAAAATTCAGGGACAACGGATGCTGGCAAGGATGTGGAGAAAGAGGAACACTCCTCCATTGGTTGGATTGCAACCTTGTACAACCACTCTGGAAATCAGTCTGGCAGTTCCTCAGAAAACTGGACATAGTACTACCAGAAGATCCAGCAATACCTCTTCTAGGACACATGCTCCACTATGTTCATAGCTGCCCTATTTATAATATTCAGAAGCTGGAAAGAACCCAGATGTCTCTCAACAGAGAAATGGATACAGAAAATGTGGTACATTTACACAATGGAGTTCTACTCAGCTATTAAAATAATGAATTTATGAAATTCTTAGGCAAATGGATGTATCTGGAGGATATCATCCTGAGTGAGGTAACCCAGTCACAAAAGAACTCATTTGATATGCACTCACTGACAAGTTGATATTAGCCCAGAAACGTAGACTATTCAAGATACAATCTCCAAAACAAGAAAATCAAGAATAAGGAAGACCAACACGTGGATACTTCATTCCTTCCCAAAATAGAGATAAAATACCCATGAAAGAAGTGGTAAAGACAAAGTTTGGAGCTAAGACAAAAGGATGGACCATCCAGAGACTGCCCCACCCAGGGGTCCATCCCATAATCAGCCACCAAACTCAGACACTATTGCATATGCCAGCAAGAACTTGCTGAAAGGACACTAATATAGCAAACTCTTGTGAGGCTATGCCAGTGCCTGGCAAATATATAAGTGGATGCCCACAGTCATCTATAGGATAGAACACAGAGACCCCAATGGAGGAGCTAGAGAAATTACCCAAGGAACTAAAGGGGTCTGCAACCCTATAGGTGGAACAACAATATGAACTAATCAGTACCCCCAAAGCTCTGTCTCTAGCTGCATATGGAGCAGAAGATGGCCTAGTCAGCCATCATTGTGAAGAGAGGCCCCTTAGTCTTGCAAACTTTATATGACCCAGCACAGGGTAATGCCAGGGACAAGAAGTGGGAGTGAGTGGGCAGGGTTGGGGTTGAATGTTATAGGGGACATTCAGGATAGGATTTGAAATGTAAATGCAGAAAATATCTAAGAAAATAATTTAGAAAAAAGAACACTACCAATTTTGTGAGTTAATTTTTTATCCAGCTGCTTTTCTGAAAGTAGTTATCAGCTGAAGGAGTTTTCTAGTGGAATTTTTAGAATCAAGTATGTTTAGTATAATATCATGTATAAATAAATATAGTTTGGATTCTTGAAGTTTGATTTATGTCCCCTTGATTTCCTTCAGCTCTTTTTATTGTTCTAGATAATACTTTTTGTACTTTATTAACTTTGTATGGAGAGAATGAACAATATTGTGTAGTTCCTGACAATGTTTGTTCAATCAATCTGTTCCATTTCTGTGTAATTTATAAGACAAGAGAAATAGGCAGGGGTGTTAGAATAACCCTGCCTTATCTCTCATTTATGATAATAAAAAAATTATAAATATGTTTCTAAATATACCCCATTGTAAATAAATTCAATTAACATTACTTTTAACAATATGACCCATTTCAAAATATCTTGTCATATAAACTAGGAAGAAATAAGGATAATGTAACATTTCTCTATATGTTATTTTACAACTGGCTAGGCAAAACATTTACAATTCTAGAGGCATTCACAATCAATATGTACTAATTATTCAAATGCATATGAGGTAATTTATGCAAATTATTACCTCAAGGCATGAGTTTTCTATGGACAAATTCATAGCGAAGTAATATTTATGCTTTAAAATGTGGAAACAAAGGAATTCAATTACTTGGAATTAAGATTTCTATAATAATATTAAATATTTTTACAACTTTAACTTCTGTTTTGAGTATACATAGTTTTAATGCAACAGTTCTGCAATTGAGAAGTATTTGTCTAGAGCAATTTTATCTCTGGAATTCAAATGATTTATTACAACCACATTGGTATAATGTATTAGTATAATGAAAAGATATTTATTGATTTCTTTCATTATAATGAAAACATAACATTCATCAATCAATATAACAAAAAGTCATCCCTTATGAAAACTGAGAATAGGTTGATCAAGAAATAGAATGGTTAAATATTTATAATTATTCATATTTAACATACTCAAATTCTAAAAAGAAAAAACAAATCAAGTTCACGAAGTTGAGATTGAGTTTATATCAAGAATGAAAAAATCCACTGTTAAGAAACATTTCATGGAAAGTGTATGACTATAAGATTTAGTGGGACATCCAATTGATTTCATGGCAAAATTGATGTTGAGGATTATTTGTAATCAGCAGTAATATTGAGTAATCTCATGTAGTCTGTAATACTTAGTAAATTTCTCCCATATACTTAGGAGGAAACCCAAGAAGGTCATAGAGAGTTTGAGATGACATGGGAGAAACTATTACCTGAAGTTAGGACATGTAGCATGTAGTTTTTACTACCCTGATTTAATATTCCTGGGTAAGCCATGCTAACTGACACCTACCCAGGTTCTGTTGGATTTGCGCGCACACACGCGAGCGCGCGCGCATGCGCGCGCGCGCGCAAACACACACACACACACACACACACACACACACACACACACACACACACACGCTCATTTTTAACCTGTCTTACTGGCTGGCCTCTTCTAAGCTTCCCCAGGGATAATGTGCCCTCCTCAATACTCCTAGATCAACACCTCTACTTCTTCCTTTAACTTCTGTGAAGCCCATTGTTATTATAGCCCGAGGTACTTTCAAGCTGCCTGTCCATGGGCCACTTTCCCTTCCCACCTATATTTTGAAAGATTCCCCCCTTAAGGGTTAGGGTTAGGGTTAGGTTAGGGTTAGGGTTAGGGTTAGGGTTAGGGTTAGGGTTAGGGTTAGGGTTAGGGTTAGGTTAGGGTTAGGGTTAGGGTTAGGGTTAGGGTTAGGGTTATTTATATTTCAAATGCTATCCCAAAGTTCCATATATCAACCCCTGCCCCTGCTCCCCTACATACCCACTCCCACTACTTGGCCCTGGCCTTCCCCTGTACTGGGTCATATAAAGTTTACAAGACCAAGGGGCCTCTCTTTCCAATGATGACCGATTAGGCCATCTTCTGCTACATATGCAGCTAGAGACACAAGCTCAGGGGGTACTGGTTAGTTCATATTGTTGTTNCACCTACAGGGTTGCANCCCCCTNCANCTCCTTGGGTACTNTCTCTAGCTCCTCCANTGGGGGCCNTGTGTTCCATCCAATANCTGACTGTGAGCATCCACTTCTGTGTTTGCCAGGCACTGGCATAGCCTCAAAAGAGGCCACTATATCTGGGTCCCTTCAGCAGAATCTTGCTGGCATGTGCATTTTAACAACCCATGAAACCCTAAACATGGTGACATACACCTATAATCCCAGAATTCAGAAGGTAGAGGCAGTGGCATAAGGATCTCAGTGAGTTAATATGCACCCTGTCCTAAACAGTTAATCCCAAGCAAGAAAGGGCTAAATAGATCATGTGAAAAAAAGAAGAGGGAGTAGTGTTGAAAATTTCAAATAACAATTTAATTAAAAGATATTAGAAAGTCATTTTGCTTCCAAAGTTACTCTTGGAGGTCATTTTTATCAAGATGAACTTAAAATGTCTCTTTCCCAACCATCAGCTATAAAAAAAAAAAAAAAAAAAACAAACCTCATTGAAGTAAACTATGAACAAAACTTCATATTTTCTATGAGAAGTGATAGGCATAGAAGTAGTTAATGATGATTTGAGTAAAGAATAGAAGACTTATATGGTTTGACTCAGCAGTGGAAAGACAAGTATGTTTTTCCCAAGAATCAAATTGTCCTAATGTATAACAATCTGTTGACTAGGGGGAATTCTTGTTGCAGAACAAAAACTGGAGAGCAGAAGCACAGGTCTGTTGGGGTACATTGAATGCCAGCCATATTGTTTTCAACTTTCTAATTGATAAAAGAGAGAATGATATTACTTGACAGTACAGTTACTAATAAATTTTGTGCTTGGTACCCAAAAGATATAGCAGAATCCAAAACTTTATGATCTTTCTAAAGATGTTACCCACCAATATGTTTTCCCAAGAAGTTAAGAGCCCAAGATTAAAATTGCCAAGATCCAGCTTTTTGGTACTACACATGTCCTGCATCATTAGCTCAAACTGATCTAATTCTCAGAATAAATACATACTTAATAAAATCAAAAGGGTGCTGAAAAGTATGCTAAACCTTTGGCGATAAAAATGGAAGAAACTAAAATACCAGGAATAGATTGTCCAGAGCCTTGGGGCAGTTCTTACTGAGTGCTTCTGCTTTTAAGTTTGAGTAAAGTCAAATCAAATGCCTAAAAACATAAATAGAATGGTATACTGATTGAGGAGATTATATTCAGGAAGCCATTTATATATACATTTTATATATGCAATACTATTTAGTGAAAAAGATTCATGAATTTCAAGAACAGGTAGGTTATGTGGAGAAATGTTCTAAATATATTAAATCTCACAAATAAAATATTAAAATTTTCAAGAGTAATAAAAAATGAATAATAAGACCCTGGAAATACACGACAAAAAAGTTTAAATTGCCTAAATGATATTTAGTAGAAAATTATAAACTAGAATAATTAATTAACAAATACATAATTACTTCAGATCAAAGCATACCACTTTGCCATATCTGAATAATCCTTTAATAGAAAATTTACTGGCTTCTCCTGGTTTAAATTTATGTTTTTTTTCTAAGATTTTTACTACGATAGGATGTTGAATATTGTCAAATGTTTTCTCAGTATCTAATGAGACGATCATGTGGTTTATTTCTTGAAGTTTGTATATGCGTTTATTAAGATAATTGATTTCCTTATATTGAACCCTCCCTGTATACCTGGGATGAAGCCTACTTGATCATGATGGAAGATTGTTTTGATGGGCTCTTGGATTTGGTTTACAAGAAATTTACAATGTATTTTTGCATTGATATTCATGAGGAAATGGATCTGAAGTTTTCTTTCTTTGTTGGGTCTTTGTGTGGTTTAGGTACAAGCATAATTGTGGCTTCATAAAACAAATTGGGTAGTGTTCCTTCTGTTTGAATTTTGTTGAATAGTTTGAAGAGCATTGGTATTAGGTTTTCTTTGAAGATCTGATAAAATTTGGCACTAAACCTATCTAGTCCTGTGCTTCTTTTGGTTTGGAGACTTTTATTGACAGCTTCTATTTTTTTAGTAGTTATGAGAATGTTTAGATGGTTTATCTGATCCTGGTTTAACTTTGGTATTTGGTATCTGTATAGAAATTTCCATTTCAGTTTTTTGAGTATGGGCTTTTGAAGTAGGATCTGATGGCATTTTGAATTTCCTTGGATTCTGTTGTTTTATCTCCCTTTTCATTTCTGATTTTGCTAACTTGTATACTGTCTATGTGCCTTCCGGTTAGTCTGGCTAAGGGTTTATCTATCTTGTTGATTATCCCAAAGTACAGCTTCTGGTTCTGCTAATTCTTTGTGTAGATATTTTCGTTTTATTTGGTTGATTTCAACCCTGAGTTTAATTATTTCCTGCTGTCTACTCCTCTTGGGTGTGTTTGCTTCTTTTTGTTCTAGAGCATTCATGTGTGCTGTCAAGCTGCTAGTGTATGGTCTCTCCAGGTTCTTTTTGGAGGCTATGAGGTTTCCTCTTAGCATTGCTTTCATTGTGTCCCATAAGTTTGCTTATGTTGTAGCTTCATTTTCATTGAATTATAAAAAGTATTGAATTTCTTTCTTTCTTCCTTGACTAAACAATTATTGAGTAGAACATTGTTCAGTTTTCATGTTAATGTGGGCTTTCTGTTGTTTTTGTTGTTTTTGAAGACCAGCTTTATGCAGTGGTGATCTGATAGGATGCATGGGATTATTTAAATCTTGTAATTTTGAGGCTTGTTTTGTGATCAATTATATGGTCAATTTTAGAGAAGGTATCATGAGTTGCTGAGAAGAAGGTATACTCTTTTGTTTTAGGATGAAGTGTTCTATAGATACCTGTTAAATCCATTTGGGTCATAACTTCTGTTAGTTTCACTGTGTCTCTGTTTAGTTTCCATTTCAATAACCTGTCCATTACTGAGAGTGCGGTGTTAAAGTCTCCTACTATTATTTCGTGAGGTGTAATGTGTGCTATGAGCTTTAATAAAGTTCCTTTTATTAATGTGGATGCCCTTGCATTTGGAGGATAAATATTCAGAATTGAGAGTTCATCTTGATAGATTTTTCCTTTGACTAACCTGAAGTATCCTTCCTTATCATTTTTGATAATTTTTTCTTGAAAGTTAATTTTATTTGATATTAGAATGGATGCAAAAATATCTTGTTTCTTAGGATCATAGGCTTGGAAAATTTTTTCCAGCCTTTTACTCTGAGGTAGTGTCTGTGTTTATCACTGAGGTGTGTTTCCCTATATGCAGCAAAAGGCTGGGTCCTGTTTATGTATCCAGTGTGTTAGTCTGTGTCTGTTTATTTATTTAAGAGATATTAAGGAATAGTGATTGTTGCTTCCTGTTATTTCTGCTGTTAGAGCTGGAATTATGTTTGTATGTCTACCTTCTTTTAGGTTTGTTGAAAGAAGATTACATTCTTGCATTTTCTATGGAGTAGTTTCCCTCTAATGTGGACTTTTCCATCTATTATCCATTGTAAGGCTGAATTTGTGGAAAGATATTATGTAATTTTTTTCTTTCTTTTCTTTTCTTTTTCTTTTTCTTTTTTTTTTTTTTTTTTTTTTTTTTGGTCATGGATTATCATGGTTTCTCCATCTATGCGAATTGAGACTTTCACTGGGTATAGTACCCTGGGATAGCATTTTAGCATTTGTGTTCGCTTAAGGTCTGTAAGACATCTTCCCAAGAGTTTCTGACTTTTATACTCTCTAGTGAGAAGTAAAGCAATATATAGCAAAACAGTAGCCAACATAAAACTAAATGGAGAGGAACTTGAGGCAATCAAACTAAAATCATGGACTAGATGAGGTTGCCTACTGTCTACCTGCCTATTAAATATAGTACTCAAGTCCTAGCCAGAGTAATTAGATGGCAAAAGGAGGTCAAGGGAATAAAAATTGGAAAGGAAGAAGTCAAAATATCACTATTTGCAGATAATATGATAGATACTTAAATGACCCCAAAAATTCCACCAGAGAGCTCCTAAACCTGATAAATAACTTCAGCAAAGAGGCTGGATATTAAATTAACTCATTCAAATCAGTAGCCTTCCTCTACTCAAAGGACAACCAGGGTGAGGAAGAAATTAGGGAAATGACACACTTCACAACCATCAAAAAATATATAAAATACCTTGGTATTCCAACAAATGAAAGATCTGTATGACGAGAATGACAAGTCTCCGAAAAAGAAATCAAAGATGGAAAGATCTCTCATGCTCATGGATTGGCAGGATTAATATAGGACAAATGGCCATCTTGCCAAAATCAATCAACAGATTCCATGCAATCCCCATCAAAATTCCAATTCAATTCTTCATAGAGTTAGAAAAATATTTACAAATTCATTTGAAATAATAAAAAGTCCAGGATATCAAAAACTAATTCTCAAAAATAAAATAAATTCTGGGGGTATCAACATCCCTAATATAAAGTTGTATTACAGAGCAATAGTAAAAAACTAATGTATGGTATTGGTAGAGACAGGCAAGTAGATAAATTGAATAGAATTGAAGATCTAGAAATAAACCCCAAAACTTTTTTTGTTTGTTTGTTTGTTTTTTGAGACAGTGTTTCTCTGTATAGACCTGGCTGTCCTGGAAATCACTCTGTACACCAGGCTGGCCTCGAACTCAGAAATCTGCCTGCCTCTGCTTCCAGAGTGCTGGGATTAAAGGCATGTGCCACCATGCCCGGCTTAAATCCATTCTTATCTGATTGTACAAAGTTCAAGTCCAAGTGGATCAAGGACCTCCACAAAAAAACCATATACACTGAAACTAATAGAAGAATAAGTGGGAAAGAGACTCGAACACAAGGGCACCTTGACAGATCACCAATTGTTTATGCTCTAAGATAAGCAATTGACAAATGGGACTTCATTTAATTGCAAAGTTTCTGTAACACAAAGGATACTGTCAATAGGCCAAAAAGGCAACCAACAGATTGGGATAAGGTACTTAGCAATCATATCCAATAGACAGCTACTATCCAATATATACAAAGAACTCAAGAAATTAGATTCCAAAGAGCCAAATAACCCTTTTAAAAAAATGGGTAACAGAGCTAAACAAAGAACTCTCAAGTTAGGAATATTTAATTGACAATAAATACATATAGAAATGTTCAAAATCTTTAGTCATCATGAAATTGCAAATCAAAACGACCCTGAAATTCCACCTCACAAGATTCAGAATGGCTAAGATCAAAACCTCAGGTAACAGAAGATGGTGTCAAGGATGTGGAAAAAGAGGAACACTCCTCGATTGTTGGTGGGATTGCAAGCTGTTACAACCATTCTGATAATTAGTCTGGAGGTTCCTTGAAAAATTGGACATATCACTACCTAAGGACCCAGCTATACCACTCCTGGGCATATACCCAGAATATGTTCCAAAATATAACAAGGACACATGCTCCACTATGTTCATAGCACCCTCATTTTATTATTTATTTATTTATTTATTTATTTATTTATTTATTTTGAGACAGGGTTTCTCTGTATAGCCCTGGCTGTTCTGGAACTCACTTTGTAGACCAGGCTGGCCTCAAACTCAGAAATCTGCCTGCTTCTGCCTCCCGAGTGCTGGGATTAAAGGCATGCGCCACCACGCCTGGCTCCAGCACCCTCATTTTAATAGCTAGAAGCTGGGAAAAAAAAAAAAAAAAAAAACAGATGTCCTTCCACAGAGGAATGGATATGGAAAATATGGTACATTTACACAATAGAATACTATTTAACTTTTTAAAATAATTCCTTCATGAAGTTCTTATGCAAATCGATGGAACTAGAAAGTATCATCCTAAATGATGTAACTCAGTTACAAAAGAGCACCCATGGTATGCACTCACTGTTAAATGGATGTTAACCCAAAAGCTTGGAATACCCAAGATACAATTCACAGACAGCATGAAGCTCAGAAAGAAAAAAGATCAACTTGTGGTTGCTTCAGTTCTTCTTAGAAGGGAGAACAAAATACTCACAGGAGGAAATATGGAGACAAAGTGTGGAACAGATACTGAAGGAAAGGCCATCCCATGTACAGACACCAAACCCAGACACTATTGAGCATGCCAAAAAGTGCTTGTCTGTCATCAAGGGAAGGCAAGGACCTTGTTCCTGTGAAGGCTGGATGCCTAAAGTAGGAGAATGCCAGTGTTGTGAGGCCAGAGTACAGGAATGGGTGGGGGAGCACCATCATAGAAGCAGGGGGAGGGCAGATAGAGTAGGGGGTTTCTGAAGGGAAACCTGGGAAAGGGGTTAATGTTTGAAATGTAAATAAATAAAATATCCAATAAAAATGTATGTTTCTTTCCTCTCTATCTATTTTATACTACTTTATAGCAATGAGTATCACAGAGGCAAGCATATCCCATATTTCCTCTAAAGCATCAAGCTTTTAAACATGAGCCAAACGTACATGAGGGCAAAAATCAATTATTGCTCAGAAAAACAAAAAGACAGAACCATAATTTGCTAACAGTAGGACCATAAAGACTGCTCTGTCTTTGGGTAGGGTTTGTCTCAGTTACTAATTATAAAGTATACTTGCTTATTAAAATTTTATTTCTGAGAAGAAAATTTACAAATTTAACCCTTTACAGAAGAATGTGTCATTAGAACATGCTTTGAAGTAGGAAAAACAAGCCAGAGCGACTGAAAATGTAAGAAAGACATCTGTAGCCTTTAACCCTAACCTGTACCATATGTTACCAATGATGCTCAAAAATTTATAAACTAAATCATATCTATTAAGACTTGGTAGAAAATTACATAAGAATGATACTACGAATTGTCATTTTTAGGAAACTTTTCTTTAACTTCATTCCCTGGCATTTTATTTGAGCTCTATGGCATCATTGACTGTCACCAGGAATTAATAAATGCTAGTAAATATAACTCATTTACTGTAAAATACATGGTGTAGTAAATGTGGTGGCATGGCTGTTTCTGTTCTCTTTTCTGATGTTCGTATAGTTGACAAGACAGAGAAAATAACCTTATTGAAACATGTAAGGTCCCTCATTTTATACAAGTGAGAATACGTACTTATTAACACGATTGTTTCTAGAGTTCTAAAGTATTCACTCGAAAACCAGCTGAGCATTAGTAGAGGAAGACTCGAATCCCAGAGTTGCAACAGTCTAGCCTCTTCTCACTCAGCTCAATGTTTGTAAATTTGTATTTTATTAATAGATAACCTTGTCTACAAAGTGAGTTCCAGAACAGCCAGGGCTATACAGAGAAATCCTGACTCTAACAACAACAACAACAACAAAAAAGACAACATGATTTATGATTATAGGTATTCAATAAATGTCTGTGACTCCTGGTAGAGTATACAACAGATATATGGTATAACAGGATGGCTCCTGTAATAAGTTTTACAGGATACTCATATTCTGTCTAACTCAAATATGATGGTTTCAGAGTATTTAATTTCTACAATTATGGAAAAACTGTGTCAAGGAAAATAACATTTGTTTCCTCTTCAGCTCCCCATACTTTACTCAGTTTCAAATGTAACTGTTTTTAGCCACTTTCCTCACTCCTTAGTATGTTATTTCAGAATTTGCATCTTGATATTCTATAGGTAAATAGAGCTATGAAAGTAGATACGGATATATAGATGAAACTCAAAGATAGAGACAAATGCTAAAAGTACATTTCACTTTGTCTATATTACTTAACAAATACTTCTTTCTCTGCCTAAAATTGAGAAATATTGAGTTAAAATATTTCAACCCATACTAGAAGGTGAAACAGATTTTTATCTTCTGGTTTTTGATATTATTTAAAAGTGAGGAGTTTTAAGATTTTGACTAAATTTAGATTTTATTTCTCAATAATGATTTTCTAAAATCTTGATCAAATGAGTTTCCCACATTGTAACCCTTTTCATAATTTTTGTTTTCTTTTTGTAATGGTCCTAAATTTTAGTCAGAGTCTCTTTCTATGAATCTCTTCCGGTTTCTCCAGTATATTTGGATGTTCATATTTCAAGTGACATTCTCATGTTAATATATATTTTGTAAAATAAATATTTCACTCTATTTCATAATTACAAAAATCTAAACACATACTCTTCATTTTGTAAGTGCAGGTATAATATGTAATAATTCATTTTCTGTGATATCAAATAGGAAATTGAATTTGTACCATTAATTATGTTAAAATTTTATTGAAAACATTCACTTTACAACTATTTATTAATAACACATAATTAATTTTTAATGACTTTGGTTCTGAATCTTCAAGAGAACTCTGTTCCATTAGTTGATTGTTTTCATACAGCAATTTTTCATTTAAAATATCAATACAAATGCTATCACAAATCCTATTATAAAAGATCATGCTACATTAAATTCTATCATTAATCAGGTTTTTAATAAGGTATATGATCAGTGTATGATCCACTTCAAATTCTGATAAATGGGATAAAATATTATTTTACTTTAATGGCAAAAACCAAGCTGGATACACATTCCCACTCAATGCATGCTATTTCTCATTTACTAAACAAAGAGAAAATGTCTTTTTAAAATAAAAAAGCTGAGACCAACAGGGAACAAAGAATTCCAGATGGATGACTGCTGACAAGTGCACTAACAATCTGTCTGACTCAGACATTAGTTTTGTTCCCAAGGCTAAATATATTAGTCATTCTTGAGCTAGAACTTGTTTTCCAAACATATTTTGTCTATATTCTTAAGATGCTGCAAGGCTGATGCATCAGCAGTAGTTCTTCCCTTGACCTGTTAGTAACTTAATTTTTGCAAATGCTATAGTTTATTTCCCTCTAACTTTGTTTCCTTCACCTGGAACTGTGAGAATCCTTGTACTATGTGGATGATAGATGCATCACAGATTGGTATATAAAGATAAGAGTTGTTTCAAATTATCTAACTCTAATGTCCTTAACTGAAGCAAAGTTAATTTTTTGAAAATATTTACTGAACGTAATGACAATTAATGAAATTCCAGCTTGGTTTTCTTAAGATTAATTGACCTATATTCAATTCTGACAATATATGCGTACCTGAATAATTATGTTTGTCAAAATTGTAATTTGTTGTAGATTTATTCAACATCATTACTTTAGTTTTTATATTACATTATTACTTTAGTTTTTATATTACATTATTAAATAATTTAATATTTTGATTCCTTTCACCTGATGTTATTTTAATGACATTGGAACTACTAGAGAACTTTATTTTATTGTATGAATTAAATATAAACATTATTCTAGTCATTCTTTATTTATTGGGCAGAAAATATCTGCATTATTTATTATTAATTATATTTTTACTTTTTAATGTTATTTTAAATCATTGACATAACATTCTGAAATTACCAAAATACTTTAAATCCATCTACCATTAAAATATTTTATTGATGTATTTATTAACTGCTATGGATTGTGTTGTAGTAGATCAGTGAGACTCTTTTAGTGGAAAATGATCGCAAATGTTTTTATGCTTTTATAGTCTCTTGATAATCTGCCATTGTCTAGTTGAATTATGGTTATTTAAATATAAATCAGTCAAGGAAAATATCTTACAAATGTGTTGCAAATTTTCATGCAGATAGAATGAATTTTCAATGTTCCTTAATTTGTCAAAATCATTGCTGAATCAAAGAGCTGAGTGCTATTTCACTAATGGAATTTCATTTTCTAAAATTGATTGAAAAAAACAAACTTTTCATATAATATATTTTGATTAAGAAGTCCTTTCTCCAAAATACTAACCAATCTTCATATTCCCACCTATATAACTCCATACTCTTATCTTTCTTTTTTAAAAATACAAACATGCAAATAATAAAACATCCATCCAAACATAACTGTCAAAAAGACAAGAAAAATGTAAGAAACACACACATACATGCTCATAAAAACACAAAATAAAAAGAACCATATATAAGCAAAGAATATTAAACCAAAAGTAGCTACACAAAGCAATACAAGATAAACTATATACAAAATACTATAAAATTTCATTTCTAATGTGTGGTTTTATGAGTTAATTTTAAAAACCTCACTCTTCTATTACTGCTACTTAATGACTTGAGGCATGTGATGATTTTTGAAACATTTTTCAGGTTCTCTTCTACATGAATACATAAAAATCAATATAATATATAAATTTCAAATCTAGTCTCTTCAGATTATTGTAAATGTACAACATTCTAGAAATTTAGTTTTTGTAGGACTTTCTTGAGCACTATAAATATTATTCACCAGAAAATATGTATAATCTCAATGATATTCAATGCCTTTAACAAATTTTAAAAACACATTAAGATTTCATATTATAATTTAAATAAATATTTCTGGTATAAATTTTATATATAATTTTGTGTATAAAAAACTATGATTATGATAACACAAACTTTATACAATCTCAAGTTTTAATCATGCTTCATCATCTGAACTATTGTCTAGATATTTCAATAAAAGCAAGAACTATCAGAATAGTATTAGCAAAACCTTTTATTGAAATTGTATATTTAAAAATATTTTGTAAATCATTTAAATTGGGATCAAGGTTATGACTTTTGTGCATTCAGATAAGACTGTCTGGAATTGAAACTGATTGTTCAATTCATGAAATGAAATAGCCTTTTCTTTTTACATGAACCGTTTGTGTTTGATGTTTTTGACCTTTGCAGGGGAGGAAAGTTGCACATTGTTTTAAAATTAACCCCATTGTTTATAAAATTTTCATAGTTGCTAACATAAACATCTTAGATGTCTTCCTTTGAACAATGCAATAGTGCTAATTTTGTTTGAAAATAAGTTGACCTTATTGAACTAAAATCTTTTATATAATTTTTCACTTTTGAAATGTCAAAGTTAATTTGCATATATTCCATGACACGGTAAATTACCATGTTTGTTAAAACTAGTGTGGTTTTTAAATAAATTTTTCCATAGTAGAAAATCCCTTTGCATGCTAAGAAAGACTAATGTTAAGTTCCAAAAATCCAAAACAATCTAAGCAGGCTCAAGAGTCCAGCAACGCAAGATCTTTATTTGAATTTGGAAGCAAAAATTGACCAGTTGGGGACAACAGCAGAAACTCTAGAGATGATTGCATCTTTGAACAATCATGTTAGTAAACATTTAAGCAGACGACATGACATTTACTGTAATTGGGCCTCTACTGATCTATCAGGAACTCAGAACAGACTCGGGAGCTGATCTACAATTAGAACCCAGAATAGTACAGATTTTAAGATCCCAAACCAAAAGTATCTGTGCCAAGTTAACCCATCAGTATTTGAGATAAGGAACTTCCTTATAAATACGTCTGTGTGGTATACTTACTGTGTTCCCATTGGTCGGGTCATTCTACTGTGGCAAAGGTGATTTGCTTAGCATTCATGTCTCAGCTGTGCCAACCAGGGTGTCAGTTACCCAAGATGTTACTGGAAACTTGAACTTTATTTTACCCCTATTCAAAGAGGAAATTTTATGCATAATGGATTTAGTTTGCTTCCTTCTTACAACTTCATGTAAAGGATGTTGTAGGTGCTTTGGCTTCCGTGAAGTTATGAGTTTACTTCAGGTTAACCAGAAATTCTGAGCCTTTTACACCAGGACAAAAATGAATGATATTTGTTTGTTAGTGTTCTGAATATGTATTTGTTGGGTTTTTACTTGTAGAGAAGTAGCAGAGTATGAAGTAAAGAGTAAGAATGGAAGAACTGTAACTGTGGTTCCTGAGTAATTCACTGCACCTGGCTTCCACTGCCTTTTACGCCATACAAATCTGCAGATATATACAGTCACACAGTAAAAATAATAAAATTAATTTTACAGTGAGACCTTGTTAGGAACAATAACTTCTTTAACTTTGAATGTAGGACATAGAAAACTAACTACTATTGACCATGAAACCCTCTCACTGCAGGCTTGGTTATGTAGTATTGGTAGTTACTATTGAGATGCAACCTGCTGAAGAAAGTGAAATGTCAATAGCCTGTTAGACCTGACATGCTGTAATTGTGACCTCTTCATTGGTACTCTATTGACATGATGGATAACCAACTGCACATTATGACGCCTTTTCCACAGGAGAGATTTTATGCCTGATACTGTAAATCTAGGGAAAAGTTCAAAATTGTGGTCCATATAATGATTCTACTGTTGTTATTTTAGTGTATATAAGTTAAAACTGCTTTCCAAATTATTTATGATTATATTCATGGAATTGTAGAGGCATATTAATCCAGCAGCATGGCTGCTCTGGCAAGGGATCACATCCAAAGATATTATCCAACTGGAATACAAACAAGCCACATGTCTTTAATCCCTCTGACTGGAACATTGATTTAGTATACACCACACCTTTAATTCCATACAATGACATATAATTGAGGGGCATTTCAGTCTGGCTAACGTCACTTCAAAGAAATTCAGTTCATGGAGTTAAAAAGCCATCTTTCTTTTTTATTATTATTATTTTCTCTATTTACATTACAAATGCTATCCCAAAAGTTCCCTATAACCCCCCCCCGCCCCTGCTCCCCTACCCACCCACTCCCACTACTTGGCAAAGCCGTCTTTCTAAGCAGAGCAATACTGCCAGAAGGTGAGAGAAGTTATTTTGAACCTGTCAGTTTGGATAGGAGTTTCAACGAGATCAGCTGAGTTGAAAGTTCCAGAGATCTGGGATGGAGGAGCCACCTATAACTCAATGTGAGTGACCTTAGCCAAAATACCAAACAGTGGGGATATGGAACCCGAACAAACCACCCCCAATAATCAGACAGGATCCCCAGTGGAGGGATTGGGCCACCCATCCATCTCAAAAATTTTAACCCAGAAATGTTCCTATTTAAAAGAAATACAGAGACAAACAATGGAACAGAGACTAAAGCAAAGGCCAGGCAGAGACCACCCTACCTATGGATCCATCCACTCTTCAGACACAAAATCCTACTTTATTGCTGATAGTAAGAAACTCTTCTCACAGGAGCCTGGTATGGCTATTCCCTGAGAGGTTCTACCAGCACCTGACCAATACACATACAGACAGCCAACCATCAAACTCAGCCTGCAAACCCTAATAGAAGAGCTAGGGGAAGGACTAAAGGAGCTGAAAGGGATTGTAACCCCAGAGGAAGAACAATGTCAATTGTCTGGACTATTCAGAGATCCCAGGGACTTAACCACCAATAAAAGAGTATACATGGAGGGATCCATGGCTCCAGACGCATATGTAGAAGAAGATGGCCTTATCTGACATCAGTGGGAGGGCAGGCCTTTGGTCCTGTGGCAGCTTGATGCCCCAACTTTATGAATGCTACAGCAGTGAGGTGGGAGTGTGTGAGTGGGTAGAGGAGCATACTCATAGATGCAAAGGGAAAGGGGGAGAGAGAGAATAGGATGAGGGTTTATGGAGGGGTAACCAGCAAGGGGGATACCATTTGAAATATAAACAAATGAAATGATTAATAAAAAAAAATGAAGAAAACAACATCTGGTATAGCAAACATAACCCACTATATAGAGTTGATGATATCATGGTTATTGAAAGAGAATCTACAACCAGAAGTTTATTAAAGTAGAATAAATCCCTAATAGTAATCTATAAACATTTGTTCTCATAGCTGCAGATAAAAAAGAATCTCCTTGCACCTCATAAAGGAAATTTCACTTTGCAACAAATAGAGGCCATAACTAATATACATGTCAGTTCTTTATCTTGGAGTAGTGGGTACATCAACAAAACACTTTCACATCTAAGTGTGAGTCAACAATGCAGGAATTGTGTGTGTGTGTGTGTGTGTGTGTGTGTGTGCGTGTGCGTGTGCATGTGCGTGTGCGTGTGCGTGTGTGTGTGTGTGTGTGTGTGTGTGTGAAAGACTTTAGGATCTGGAGATTTGGGAGGTATTCTATGAGATTGTATCTCTTAGAAACATCACAAGGCATACACCTAAATTCTTACCAACAATACTGCCAATGTGTGAGATGAATTAGGAGGACACCAACCAACATGTCAAAGAACGTGGAGAAAGTCCACAAGGACCCAACAAGTACAGGTAAATTATGGAAGCAGGAAGCGGGAGAGATGTTTTTCCTCAAGGAAGAGCACACTAATTGGTAGCCCAAGAACAAATGGTTAACCCTGCAATTGAAATACAGGCAACATCATATGAACTGAAGACTGATATTTGGGAATATTTATGCACATATAAGTATAATTCAATAACAATTAATTTTTTTAACAGGCCACGAATTTGAATGAGAGTGGGGTATACTATGTATATTATTAGGCTGCTTTCAAGTATACAATACAGTACTCTGTTTTATGACACTGGGTATAGAGTACAAGGCTTAATGCATGATGTTGAAGCCCTCTTTCAACTGATTCACATACAGAGCTCCAGGTTTATTTTTTTAATAAAATACTTAAGATGACCTTAGTGGTTTGAATATTTTGATGGTAAAATATATAATTATCCTAATGAATACAACGTCAAAACAGTGAATGTTTTTTAAATGTCACTTTTATTTCCTTAGATGAAGTGATGAGATGAGAGCTGTACCCAAGCTTTAGGTATACATGGTATGGACTAAGCCCAGAATGTTTCTATCTAACTATCCCCAGCCCGAAAGCTTCAAGTTTCCATACAAGCTAATCTTCTGTAAGCCTGAACCTTGAATTCGTCAGCCTCTAGCCTTCGTGGGATAACTCAGTCCTAGAATGTTTCAAGCTCTCAAACTTACTGCTGAATAAACTCACCCTTTCAAGAGCTTTCTGAACTCTGGCTGGCCGGTTCAACTCAGTTGTTCTGGCTTAAACTCCTATTCAAAATAACTGATTCTCATTGCTTCTGACTGACTTGTTCTGCTAAGAAAGAATGCCTCTGAATTCCAAGAACTGAACTGCTCTGAACTGAAATGAGCACAACACCACATCTGAACTGCATCAAACTGAACTGCATCAAACTGAACTGCTCTGAACTGATTTGAATCAAACTGAACTGCCCTTCAGTTAATTAGATTTTATTGCTTGGGATCAAAGGCATGTATTAAGAATCTCTTTTCCAGCCAGAGGGATTAAATGGGAGTCCCTCAAAATCCAACACCCCTTCATGATAAAAGTCTTGGAAAGATTGGGAATTTAAGGCCCCTACCTAAACATGATAAAAAGCAATCTAATACAACCCAGTAGCCAACATCAAAGTAAATGGAGAGAAACTGGAAGCAATCCCACTAAAATCTGGGACTAGGCAAGGCTGATAAAACATGATAAAAGCAATCTACAGCAAACCAGTAGCCAACATCAAAGTAAATGGAGAGAAACTGGAAGCAATCCCACTAAAATCTGGGACTAGGCAAGGCTGCCCACTTTCTCCCTACCTATTCAATATAGTACTTGAAGTTCTAGCCAGAGCAATCTGTCAACAAAAGGAGATCAAGGAGATACAAATTGTTAAGGAAGAAGTCAAATTATCATTATTTGCAGATGATATGATNGTATACATAAGTGACCCTAAAAAGTCCACCAGAGAACTCCTAAACCTGATAAACAGCTTCAGTGTTGTAGCTGGATATAAAATTAACTCAAACAAATCAGTGGTCTTCCTCTACATGAAGGACAGATGGGACAAGAAAGAAATTAGGGAAACAACAGCCTTCACAATAGTCACTGCTTGTGGACGTTGTACATCGTGGTGCGCACTAGGCTCCGCACCACGATGTACAACGTCCACAAGCAGCTGTATATTCCAGCAAAATCACACAAATCCAAGAGGTATTTGAATGTGATTCCTTGCTAGAGCAGCCATGTTGCTGAATTAAAATTTATCCACAAACAATATATTCTGCAAGTTAGCCATTAATCTACTGTTTCAATGGAAATATTTCATATTCTGTGCCTAGTATTAGTGAAAATTGCAAAAATGTCTACATAATAAAAGTATGAAAACATTCCATTTTTTATCGTATACATTTATTAAGAATTATAATTCTCAACTTTATCAACTTAAAATTTCTCCTGTCTTACCTAACTTATATTCACATAATCCAATTGGACAGAAATTATCTAGCTATTAATATGCAGTAGCTATTTAGATGCAAATAACTGTATAGAAATGTGCATGCAAGACACAACATACTTTATCTCTTCAATGAGATATGTGAACTTATCTAGCAGTTGATATCAAGGTGAATGCTGAGAATTCTCTGCCCTTTTCCTTTGGTTCTGCCATCCTAAGTCCTAGTTATACTGTGTCAGCTATAATATGACTCAAGTGTGGCATTGACTTGTATTTCACAGTTCAATTGACAGATTGTAAAGATAAAGTAACATAAAGTTGAAAACATATTAGAACTCTTTTCCAGTGATTTAAGTGTTATAGCATATATACTAAAAGGAAACTTATGTCTAAGGAAACTAGGCATTGCAACCTTGCTTTCAAGTGTGGCATTGAGATTTTGTCCATTCTCACTTAATATTCTCAGAGGAGCTCATGATGCCAAATATGTATAGTAGTTATTTAATGAAATCAAAATTTGATTCAGTGCTTTTAATTATGAGAATTTCTACCTTGTTGGAAGGATAAGGGTGGAGTGTAAAGATTACATTCATGAGTCCTTTAAAAACGCCATTAAAAACTATTTAAATTCAAGATAGATTCTGTTTATGTACTCATGAGAAAGAATAACATATATGAAAGAATTTAGTCAGGTTTACTCATTTTAATCCCTCTTAAAGGTAAAACAAAGGAATAATATTATTAGAAAGTTTTTGTGACTCAAAGGTAAGAGTTCAAGATAATAAAATACATAAAAATATAACTTTTCCTTGAAAACCTCAAGGGCTACACTTTGGCACAAACCATTACTGTGTTAAATTACACAATCTGTCATGACGTTACACATGAACAACTTTAATACATTTTACTATATTGGCCTACCAAATCTAATTAAGGACCTTATTGCTTGATTTTAAAATGTTATTTTTATCACACCTTTTATCTTTCTGATATTCCTGTTTTTATAACATTCCTAACATTCCATTAATATGTGGAAAAAGAATTTCTAAAACAAACCATTAAATATCAGTATATTATATTAATATACAAAGCTATATTTTACTTAGTTGATTTAAAAAATAGCTTTGTTAATAAAGAATTATTAATTAAAATTATTCTTATACATGTGAATAGTAGTAAAATTTTAATTAATTTTGAAGAAGATATTTGTACCAATTCTTCACCTAATCATCATATTGACAGAGAAGATATTATTTTATACTATTTTATATCCTTTGTCTTTGTGAAATTTCTAATAAATGAATTCATTGCTTAAAATATTTTGGTTAAGGTATGTAAAATTATGTGGAGCTAATGTGTTAATATTTGAAATAAGCTGAATACATTTCAAAATTATTAATGGTCGATTTTCTATTCATAGAATTTTCTAGGTAATTGCTAGATTAGGTTGCATGACAGCATTATGTTTGTCACTATCAAGAATGCACAAGCATGATCTCTAGCTTTTAATCTTGATATTTTTATATATCAAAAACTATTTACAGTCAATAGAAGTTTATGCATACAAAAATATACTGTAATAAAGTGTATCTTATCAGAAAAATAAAAATGGAATACAAGGTATTTTCTGCTGTCCTCTATTGCCACCAAAATATGGGTAAAAAAACCAGCATTTTTGAATGGATAACAGTATTTATATTTTTAACTTTACAAAATATATGTTCATCTTTTCATGTGTCAATTAATGAAAGATATAGTCTGTTCTTTTGTTTCAGTTTAGCATCTTTTATTAAGTATTATGCAAAGTACACTCTTTTCTGTCTTTCTAAGGTTTAATAACACATTAGTTTTAGTATTGCAAGTACTGTAAGTAGTTGAAAGAAAAGAACTAACACTCTTAAGACAAAGCTAATGAATTTAATGTAAAAGGTAACTATTCTGATAATTACTCCATATTATATGTGTATGTAAATTGAATGTTTATAAATAAGTATAAAACTTAAATTTTGTAATTTTTTAAACAAACATAAATGTCAGGAACTCTGAATTAATAATTATACACAGTGTCAATATGGAAAACTATTATACTTTATTATTGGCATTTATGTAATTAATAAGAAATGAATATAAAAATTATTTCAAAATTGTATTTTACAGTAGATTGTCAGGACAACTAGTGCAATAATACTAGTATCTCTATGGTTTTGTAATAGTTTATACAGCTTTTCTTAGTATTGACTTGTAAGCTTTTCATTAGCATAAATTTTCAATCATTGGTATAATTGCCAAGCAATGACATAGCTGAGATTTATAGAACGAAGGGGTTCTCCTTTTAAAGAAACTATCAAAATGTCTTTCAGAGTGGCATTACTATTTTCTGTCTCTGCCAAAGATGAACTCTAATGCCTGCAGAATTTCAAGTTATAAGGCTTTAAGGCTTATAGAGCAGGAGAGATGCCTCGATGGTCTAAAGAACTTCCTGTTTTTCCAGACAATTTGGTTCTCTTTAAGCAACCACATGTATGCTTACAACCAGGTGTAACTTCAGTTCTAGGGAATCTAATGTTCTCATCTGGCCTCTGTGAGTAAGACACACAGCTGGTACACAGACATACATTAGTAAAAAGCACCTATATGCATTTAATTAATAAATAAATCCTATAAAAATAGGAATTTAATTGGCAACTTTCTAAATAATATATAATATTGAACATCATTTTTATGGTCCCTTGCCATTATTATAGTTCTTTTAAGTTTTTGTTTCAAGTGTGATCATTTACATGAGGCCAGATGTCAATGTCAGGTGTCATTCTCAAGAACACAATTCGGTTCAGTGAGAGAGTTCCCCTTGTTAGCCTGCGGCTTTCCATTAGACTAGATTGGCTGGCATTGAGATGCATTATTTCTTCTATCTCTGTCTCACCTGAAGTGTGACTTTAATTAAATACATATGCTTAGTTAAGTTCAAACTCAGGTCATCACGTTTAAAATGCAATGATCTTTGTCAGGTGAGTTTTCTCTATTCTGAAAGTTTTATGAGTTTTAGACTGATTTTGTAGAAAAAGATTAAATATAATTCCATAATAATTATATTTCATTATATCCTAAATTTCTGTATTAACAGTGTAATTATCAATTAGTAGATTTTCATTTGCAATTCATCAGTCTATTTTCTCTCCCCTCTCCTTTATTTTTTTGCTAAGTTTCATTATTAGATATAGTATGATATATTTTTATTTATGCTTCTATTGATAATATTCTTCCTGGCATACCATGATTATGTCAAAATTGTATTGTATCAATACATTTTTAATTAATCTATTTATTTTTACACTCCATATTATATCCTCCCCCCTCCAACTGTTCTACAGCCCATACCTCCTCCCCACTCCCCCGTCCCCACGTGGATGTCCCCACCCACCAGCTGAACTCCCTGGGGCCTCCAGTCTCTTGAGGGTTAGGTGCATCATCACTGAATGAACACAGACCCCTCAGTCATCTACTGTATGCATGTTGGGGGCCTCATATTAGCTGCTGTATGCTTCCTGTTTGGTGGTCCAGTGTTTGAGAGATCTCGGGGGTCCAGACTAATTGAGACTGCTGGTGTTCCTACAGGGTCGCCTCCCTTCTCTTCAGCTTCTTATACATTTATAAAGATGAGTCTGCCATTATTTTGAGTTGTTGGCCAAATCTTTCATAGACTCTGAAATGTAATTTGCCAGTGCCCTCAATTACAATCCAGAAGTAGAACATAAATCCCTATTCCTGCAGATACCATGAGTTTCAGACACCAGGCCTAAAAATGCCAGAGCCATAACTTAACTCAAGCCATTAGCTGAGCATTAGCTTTTTGATACAAGAGCCATGCAAGCTTCCAAATAAGAGAGACAACCAGCAGTCCTACATCAATGGCCAGTATGTCATAATGACTCTACAGGTGCAGTACTGGCACACAGAACTTGGTCTTAGCCAGCTGGTTCCTAGTTGAATTTGAAACCCGTCATTAAGAAAGAAACCACTATCTTGTGGTGGAAACTTATCTAATTCTTCAGTGATGTGAAATCATAGTTACTGTAGGAAAATGAATAGCCACTAATTTACCAAGTCAGCATTATTGTTTGTGACAGTCTATGAACATTTATCCTTGTACTCACAGATATGTGGAGTTGTAATCCATCATTAAGGCACGTTCTTGCTGGGTGTGGAGGCACAAGACTTTAGTCCTAGTACTCAAGTGACAGAGGCAAGTGAATCTCTGCTAGTTTGAGGTCATTCTAGTCCAAAAAGCAGGTTCTAGAATGGCTAGGGCTTTCAACACAGATAAACCCTGTCTTGAAAAGAAGCATGAGAAGTTAGAGGAGGAAGAGGAGGAAGAACAAGAACAAGAAAAACAAAGAGAAAGAAAAAAGAAAAGTAAATTTCTCTTAGCAACAGGTTGAAACTAGTGCAGAAGATCATAAACAAAATTTGAAGATTTTAGATCCCAGACCACATGGATATCTTTCTTTTCTTTCTTTCTTTCTTTCTTTCTTTCTTTCTTTCTTTCTTTCTTTCTTTCTTTCTTTCTTTCTTTCTTTCTTTCTTTCTTTCTTTCTTTACTTGTCATTTTTACTTTTTAAAAATTGGATATTTTATTCATTCACATTTCAAATATTATCCCCCTTTCCCAGTTTCCTCCAAAGAAAACTTCTATACCATCCCTCCTCTCCCCTGCTTCTATGAGTATGATTCCCCATCCATCTACCCACTCCTGCCTCCTCACCCTGGCATTTCCCTACAATGGGGCATCGAGCCTTCAGAGGACCAAGGGGTTATCTTCCCATTGATGCCTGACAGTTTTCAAAACATACTGGAACCTAAGGTTCAGGAAATACTGCAGAAGAGGGGCAGAAATATTATAAGAATGAGAGATTCACAGAATTTGCCATGACATTGTCTCATAGTAATAGGTGCTATGTACGTAAATTATTACCCATGTGACTGTCAAAAGGTAAACTGAATTAAAATGGCCCAAATGAACATGATCAAATAGATGAGGAAAAGTCCTTGAGACCTTAACTTCACACAACCAACTGCAGTCAACTGGGTAAACTTGGGAATATGAAAGGTGGTCTTCCTAGAGAGAAGTACACCAATTGATTGACCAGTGCCAAATGGTCATCCCTGAAAATATACATATAAGTTACAGTATATGTACTGAAGAGTTTATATTAGGATTACATATGAATATTCATATATGTACTTTCATTCTGTAAAAGTATAAAAGAGGCCACATGTTTGAAGGATGGTGGGTAGAGTAATATGGAAGGGATTGGAGGGTAAGGAAGTAATGGAGGAAATGTCTTAATTATATAGGTTAAAAAAAATCTTGTGTAGCTCTCACTTAACTAGAACCAAGTTTATAGTCTAGACTGTCTGCACCTTTCTTTAGCTATTCCTGGGTCAGTCTCCCAATTTCTTAACAAGCACTCATGTTCCACAATGACCAACATCAGACTTTTTTTATTTTTGAAGAGAAAATGTGAAATGTTATCCTTCATTGTAGCAACTTCCAGTGTCACTCTATTTGATAAGAAATTTTGACAAACTTTCCTCTTTATTGCTTTAAATATTTCATTCTCTTTTTTTCTCATATTGCTAGCAGGCATGTTCTACATTTTGCATAATCCACTTCTGTATCATTATTTGTGTTTTTATTTCTTTGTACTTTAAGTCTTTGATTACTAGTGGGTGGAACAAACTGATGTGAATTTTCTATGCGAAGAATGTTCTTGGTGACTGGGGTCTAGGTAATATATTTAACTTCTCAAGGTTCTAAATTATTTCCTGAACCCGGGTCCCATTAATTTCACTTGTTTTCAATTCTTTGTTAGCTTGCTTGTCTCCCTAATTAAAGTAATTATTTATTCAATGTTTGTGTTGTTCAAATATATCTTTTAGGTGCTATTCAAACATATTTTACATTTTGATTTCTTTAATATCTCTGACATTTTAACACTAGTTGTCTCTCTCTCTCTCTCTCTCTCTCTCTCTCTCTCTCTCTCTCTCTCTGTGTGTGTGTGTGTGTGTGTGTGTGTGTGTGT
>NC_034593.1:63781030-63813866 GCF_900095145.1 Mus pahari
GACAGACAGAGAGACAGAAACAATGGGAGAGAGAGAGAGAGAGAGAGAGAGAGAGAGAGAGAGAGAGACTGTTATGTTGCTTGTCATACTATGTAGCTTTATGTATGATACATTTCATTTTTGTGTATGTATGAGTATATATACATAAAAAACTAAAAGATAATACTTAGAATCTTTTCTAAAATGTTTTCCACCTTAAATATTTTTATTATTTACATTTATATGTATGTTTATGCATTTTCACATGACTGAAGCTGATGGTTGAAGCCATAAACCTCAGATTTTCTTTGGAGCAAGAGTACGGGGAGGTGAGCTACCAGACATTGGTGTTGGGAACTGACCTTGGGACTTCTGCAGAAACAGTATATTCTCTTAGTATTTGAGCAGAAACAGTATATTCTCTTAGTATTTGAGCAATGTACTCAGCCCCTGAATTCCTTTAGATGGAATTCTCCCTGAACTTTGAAGGTCACTGATCCAGGTAGCTGTTTATCGTATCTCTACCCTCTCCAATCACCACCCACAAAGTGCTGTGGTTTTAGATGGTACTGCCCTTCCTGAGCTCTTAATGGGTATTGTTGAGAGCTGAACTCAGATCCTCATGTATTTGAAGCAAGCAATTTTAGTGTTTCCAGCCTCTATTGACCTATATTTCATTCTAAATTGTTTTGTTTAATTTTTTTCATTTAGCTTTTTATTTAATTTTGATATTTTAGCATTACAGTATTTCCTGTTTTATTATAAGTAGATTCATTTCTCATTAAAAAAAAAAAAAAAAAAAAACCTGATTGTAGGATCCCCTCCCTCTTCTCCAAGTTCCTACTCACCTCTGCTCCCACCCATACCCACTCCCGTTTTCTCTCTTTTCAGAAAAGAAGAGGCTTCCAAGACAATAAGGAAGCATAACAACATACGTTGTAATAAGCTCAAGCAAAGACCAGCACATGAAAGTTAAACAAGGTAAATGAACAAAAGGAAAGTGGCTGCAATAGAAGGCCAGAAGAATCAGAGACTCACTCAGTCACGCACTCAAGGTTCCCATAAAGATATTAAAGCAAAAACCATAAGATATGCACAAATGTTGTGTTATAGACCTATGTCAGCCTCAGGACGCTGCTTCAGTCTTTATGAGTTCATAAGAACTTTGCTTAGTTGAATTAGAGGGCCTTGTTCGCCTGGTGTCCTCCATCCCTTCTGGTGCTAACACTCTATCTGCCTTCTCTTCCATGGGGTTTCCTGAGCTCTGACAAAGGGGATTTGATGGAGACGTCATTAGTATTAATTATTCCAAACCAACTAGATCATTCTTCTCTATCTCCCTTCCTCTCACACTGCCTCCAACCTCCATAATGTCTGCCCATGAGTCGCTGTATTTGCTCTATTTGTTATAGGAGGGAGTTTGTCTGATGATGACTGAATCAGGCACTATAGTTGCAGAATATCATTAAGAGTCACTTTATTGTTATTTGTTTTAGACAAGTAGTGCTTGCTTTTGCCATGGAACTCTGGTCTGTTTAGTCTAGGTTTCATGGTCACTAAAGAAGTCATATGTAAGTGACACTCTTCATAACAGTCACAAATTATATAAAATATCTTGGTGTGAGTCAAATTAAGCAAGTGAAAGATCTGTATAACAAGAACTTCAAGTCTCTGAAGAAGGAAATCAAAGAAGATCTCAGAAGATGGAAGGATCTTCCATGTTCACATACTGGCAGGATTAATATAGTAAAAATGACCATCTTGTGCAAAGCAATCTCCGGATTCAATGCAATCCCCATTAAAAATCCAACTCAATTATTCATAGAGTTAGAAAGAGCAATTTGAAAATGCATTTGGAATAACAAAAAACCCAGGATAGAGAAAACTATTCTCAACAATAAAACAAACAAACAAACAAAAACAAAAAACAAACAAACAAACAAAAAACAACTTTTGGGAGAATCACCATCCCTGACCTCAAGCTGTACTAAAGAAAAATAATGAAAACCAAAACCAAACCAAAACAACAAAAAAAACAACAACAACAATAAAATGAATGGTATTGGTACAGAGACAGATAGGAAGATCAATGGAATAGAATTGAAGACCAAGAAATTAACCCACACACCTATGGTCACTTGATCTTCAATAAAGGAGCTAAAATCACCCAGTGGGAAAAGACAGCATTTTCAACAAATAGTGCTGGCTCTACTCGTGATCAGCATTTAGAAGAATGCAAATCAATCTGTTTTTATCTCCTTGTACAAAGCTCAAGTCCATGTTGATCAAGGACATCCACATAAAAACAGATACATTTAAACAAATAGAAGATAAAGTGGGGAAGAGTCTTGAACACATGGGCACAGGAGAAAATTTCCTGAACAGAACACCAATGGCTTATGCCCTATGATCAACAATCGACAAATGGGACCTCATAAAATTGAAAGTCTTCTGTAAGGCAAAAGACACTATCAATAGGACAAAATGGCAACCAACAGATTGTGAAAAGATCTTTACCTATCCTACATCTGATAGAGGGCTAATATCCAATATATACAAAGAACTTACAAAGGTATACTCCCGAGAATCAAATAACCCTATTAAAAGTGGGGTACAGAAATAAACAAAGAGTTCTCTACTGAGGAATATCAAATGGTCAAGAAGCACCTAAAAATGTTCAACATCCTTAGTCATCAAAGAAATGCAAATCAAAATGACTCTGAGATTCCACCTCACACCAGTAAGAATGACTAAGATCAAAAACTCAGGTGACAGTAGATGATGGAGAGGATGTGGAGAAAGAGTAACACTCCTCCATTGTTGGTGGGATTGCAAGCTGGTATAACCATTCTGGAAACCAGTCTGGCAATTCCTCAGATAAATGGATATAATAATACCTGAGGACCCAGATATACAACTCCTGTGCATATACAAAAAAAAAAAAAAAAAAAAAAAACTCCAGCACATAACAAGGACACATGTTCCATTATGTTCACAGCAGCCTTATTTATAATAGCCAGAAGCTGGAAAGAACCCAGATGCCCTTCAACAGAGGAATGGATACAGAAAATGTGGTACATTTATACAATGTAGTACTATACAGCTTCCTAAATACAGTGACTACCTGAGTGAGGTAACCTAATCACAAAAGAATACACATGGTATGCACTCACTGATGAGTGGATATTAGCCCAAAATCTCAGAATACCCAAGATAAAATTCAGAGACCACATGAAGTTCAAGAACAAGGAAGACAAAAGCATGTTTGCTTAGATCCTTCTTAGAAGGTGGAACACAATACTCACAGGAGCAAATATGGAGACAAAGTTTGGAGCAGATACTGAAGGAAAGACCATCCAGAGCCTGAACCATCTGGGGATCTATCCCATATACAGTCACAAAATGCAGACTCTATTATGGATGCCAAGAAGTACATGCTGACAGGAGCCTGATATAACTGTCTCCTGAGAGGCTCTGCTAGATCTTGACAAGTACAGAGGCAGATGCTCTCAACCAACCAAATGGAGGCCTTTTGCTTGTTTGAAGGCTAAACTGAGATAAAACGGTAACTCCTGGGATGGAGATCAGGAGAAAATCCAAAGAATCCATAGTAGAGAGATGAAGAAGCATGATAGGCTTCAATAGTTGTCCTGTTGCACAGCTGGGATGTGAGACAAAAAGTTTGGGTCTGGAATGGGTAAAGAGAGACAAAGCATTCCACAGCAAGTGCTGTGCTACAGAGCTGGGGATGAGATGTTGGGGTCTTGGAGCTGGAGGAGAAGCAGGAGAGGTGAAGATCTGCAAAAAAGCCTACCTGCTTCTCTGACAGCCATGCTACATTTTTAATGGTACTAGGGAGAGAGTTACATGAACCTGGATATTCTTGGAAGATGACATGTAACTCAGGCTTCTAAGTTCTAGTGTTAAAGATAGCCTTTATCATATGTGTAGATTTTTTTTTTTTTGTCAGATCCCAAAAAAACATGGGGCAACATTCAATACCTGTGACACTTCTAGACACTTCTTTCTCAGTCTGCCTTCTACCCTAAACTATTCCATTCCAGGGACTGGGTTTCATTTCATTTACTTCCTGAAGTTTATCTTTTTCATACAGGCCAGCCATATTGACTGCATGCTTTCTTGGATCTTGGTCTACTTGCCCTCTCTTCTTTCTTCCTTCTCTTCTATTGCTCTCCTCCTTCACTCCTTCTCATGACCCAGTTCAGTGTGGAACCTTGGAGATGTTTCTATCTCTACCCTCCTTCGTATGTACAATGAAATCCTTCTCTTCAGCCTTACTAAGGAGTGGTCATATCTTCATTTTCATTTGATGCTATTTGGTGTACTAAAAAGATATGATAAATAAGTTTTTATAGATTTAGTGAATGTGAAAAATGCAAGTGTCTTTTATTATATGAATTAGTTGATTTATCCTCAAGATGATGAGTCACAATTGATCTTCTAGGCTTATTTATTTATTTATTTATTTACTTATTTATCGATTTATCGATTTATTTTTATTCCTCAGGTGAGACTTAGCGGGTATGATGGTTTAAAGGAGACGGCCCCTCCTAAGTACATTTACTGGAATGCTTAGTCTTCAGGGATTAAAAATGTTTAGAGAAATGTTAGAGGTGTGGCCTTCTTGGAGGTGATATGTAATTGGATGTGGACTTTGCAATTTCTGCAGCCAGAGCTAGCTTCAGTTTCTTTCTCTGCTAGCTGGCTATAGGTCAGGATGTGAGCGCTCAGCCCCATGTTTGCCTACTGTCATGCCTAGTGAATTAAATTGTACTAACTATAAAACTAAGTAGCCCTCAATTAAATGCTTTTTAAAAAATACGCTTTAGCCTGGTCATGGTGTCACATCATAAGGGTAGAACAGCATTTAAGGCAGAAGGTTTTTTAAGAGGAGTGGGGCAATGCTGAGGCTGGCCTAACCATGCTGTTTGATGGAGAAATATGGAAGATATTGGGACTTTGTACTTGACAAATTAATAATGCTTTAAGTGGAACTCAAGAGACATTGAAGGACCTACCTGACTCCATTGTGAAGGTAGGTGCCATTAGGTGCCATTTTGCTCTATTGTTAAAAAGAAATTTCCATTTTCTTTAAGAACTGAGTTGCTTTTTTTAAGTCTGTTTACTAGAGCCCTACTTACCCCACTAGTATGGGATCCCCCCAAAGGCAAGATAGTCTTTGTTAATGCTTTTATTTATATCTGTGCCTGATGACTCTGCAGCCTTTTGTAACTTCAGAATAATGTGTCTTGTACATCAATGCATTTCTGTCAGTGAGGTTTTGTTATTAAATATGCCAGCAAAAATTTTGCTGAAAGGACCCTGATATAGCTGTCTCTTGTGAGGCTATGCCAGTTCCTGGCAAATACAGAAGTAGATGCCCACAGTCATCTATAGGATGGAACACAGGGCCCCCAATGGAGGAGTTAGAGAAATTACCCAAGGAACAGAAGGGNTCTGCAACCCTGTAGGTGGAACAACAATATGAACTAACCAGTACCCCCAAAGCTTGTGTCTCTAACTGCATATATATAGCAGAAGATGTCCTAGTCGGCCATCATTGGGAAGAGAGGCCCCTTGGTCTGGCAAACTTTATATGCCCCATTCAGGGGAATGCCAGTGCCAAGAAGTGGAAGTGTATGGGTAGGGGAGCAGAGCAGAGAGGAGGGTATAGGGGACTTTTAGGATAGCAATTGAAATGCAAATGAAGAAATTATCTAAGAAAATAATTTTTAAAAAAGATAAACTGTGATTGCATATTTCCATCTATTTCTCACTCATTTAGAAAGATTTTACCTTCACCTTCGTTCTGTAGATGAACTAAGACAAATTGCTAAGCTTCTGTATTTTTATTTCAGTATTCTGTCAAATTCTGAGCCCTTGCAGTCCTGAATAAATAAACCAACTTGTAATAAAATCTCCCTATAAATGCTTAATTAGTCCCTGATGTGTAAAGAGTGGCCATTTAAAAATGACCTTACATGTGCATTCGTTTGTCTTTTGTACTGTTTTTAGTCAACCTTTGTGACTAAACCTAGGCTCTTACTTTCCATCACAGCCTTGGCATGGTGGAGGTGATTCATGCCCTCTGTTTTCAACCACTGGTGAAAAATTCTCATTCAAATATATGTGCGTGTACTCTTTCAAATGAAGATTTCTGTCAGAATTTGCTTGCCCAGTGAACATAAACTATGTAAAGAGAAAGCAAATTTCTTACTATTTTTATGTGAAAAAAATTATGTCTTTAAATTTCTGTATTTTTTTTTGTGCTGCACAACATGTATGCTAATAATAGTTTCCAGGAGTTGTTCTAATTTTTTTTTCAGAGATTTGGCATATTTATCCTATGATGTTTAAATAGGGGAGAAAAAAGGTTATTTGACAAGTCTTATTTTGTTAGGAAACATGTGACTAGGAATGGCTCTATTTGAAAGATTTAAAATTCATATTTAAAACACAATACTGGGAGATTTTTTTCTAAGTCAGAACATCAACATTTCAGTTTTAAAATAACACTTGATTTCAAAGTGGCAAACAGATATGACCAGTGGAAGAACAAGTAAGCCAGAGTTTAGGATGCTGATAATGAAGTTAAAGGAAGATACATGGACACAGCAGATGTGGCACAATGACAAGTTACACTAAATGGTTCACAATGATTAAAAGGAAATCGAACATTCACCAGTAACTAGGAACTGTACTAATCCTCCTTACTCTGGATAAAGGAAGATGGTGGTATATATTTTCACAAATGTTGAAAGAGGGATGAGAACACCAGTGGTATTCATAAAACTTGAATCAGAAATCCAAATATAGATCTACAGCCAAAAATATGGGTGTTAGATCTCAGAAGAGATAAACAGGACAAATAAGATCTGCATCTGTGGAGGACTACTGAGGTTATGTGACTATTTGAGGTCCCCAAAGCACAGAATAAGACATACACTGGTTTATGAACAGAGACTCATTTGCATCATATGAACATGAGCCACTGTATAGGTGCTAGAAACTAAATCTCAGGTACTTTGCAGGAGCAGCAAGGGCCGTTAAGTGCTGAACTACTTTCCCAGGTCTCTGCAGCAGCTGTCTTTACAGGAAAATCCAGTCAATAAAATCAATGGCCATGACCATGGTAGCAAAGATATAGAGTACCTTCATAGCATTGAGAAGTCTCTAGGGACCAGGAATGTGATTCAGCACATATAGACAGAAGCCTGACTGCTTGCAATTCATCTACTGGACCCATGTGGTAGAAGAATAGAAGAATAGATTACTTTCAGTTATTGACTAAAATATGTGCATATGTACTCTCCCCACCCCAGGACCTAACATACATGGCCACAAAAGTTATGGGTTTTCTTTTGTGTTTCTCAATCTCATCATTTGTTTAGCTGTGTGGTTGGTTATTGGTTGAATCTTGCTCCCTTCAGTACTCTGTTCACACATTCTTTGATTCAACTGATTCACGTGATTTTATCTCCTGGTGCGTTGAACTACATGTATGTCCTATTATACCCAACTCTGTTGTGTCATGTAAGGAATGCTACTCAAAATAATTCATATTCATTTTCCTTTCAATTTCTTAGAAACAGATTGTTGGATGTTGTATCAGACTCAAATTTGTAAATTATGAACTGTTTCCCCAAATGTTCCAGTGCTTTGTTCTCTTGCTTAAATTTAGTCAAATTTCTGAAAAAGAAAAATGGAGCAAATTTAAAACTGTGGTCCATACTGTGTTAAAACTGCCATGAATTCAGAGACAACTGCCCAATAAATGCATCCAAGCCCCTACCACCAAAAAGATATACTATTTACTTACTCAATGTGTTTTATATTCACACATTGGTTGTATCAATCTTCTGTTTTTCCTGAATTATTGCAGGAGGTACTGTGAGCCTTCTCACCTGCAATTAGTGTTACTTTATATAACCTCCATATTCTGAAAGTAATGAGAAAAATTTAGATGTGATATGAAGCTCTTCTGTGTAGAAGATTTTATCCACTGGTAGACTGTACACTTCTCCTTTGCTTTTTTTGTATGTTTTATTTTAATATTAATGATCATATATTAATATGTAATTATAATGTAAAATGTCAATATGAAAATGAAAATAAGCTGTTTTTTTTTTAGTTCAAATGTAATACCATTTCAATTGTCATAATCCTTCAATCTTCTGCTACAGAGCACTGTGCAAAATACAAATTACAATTATTTAATTATAATTATAAATTATTTAATTATAATTTATAAATTATCATTTACTAATATTTCCAGTATTTATCCATAGTCCCCAAATAGATTTAATGTATAAATTAATTAATTATTAATTATAAATTATATACAAATACACATTCACGGTATACTTTTAGTAAGTCATATTGCTAAAGCAGTGTGATTATTACTTTAAATTATAATTTAAAAGTTTATAAAATAAATACTTAATAATATGAATGGTGAATAACTCATCACAATCATTAACTTTGTTAGTTTATCAAAACATAACTTTTCAACACCATATTAAAAGATAGATATAAAATGTAAACAGCTTTGCAATATAATGACTATTTGTTATATCTTCAACCAAATAATCTTCACCTTGTGTGTTACTGTTCCAAACCTTGGTATGATTTACTGTACACACTAATTCTCAGTAGAGTTACATTGAGAACATCTTCATCATTAGTATGTAGCTACACAAGAACAGAAATTTAGACTTAACAGAAAGCTCATGAAGGATGTGATTATTTCCATAAAAGTGTATATACCTGGGAAAATGATGAGAAATTTAGACCAATAACCATAGACACTATTCATGCTATTATGCAAATTCTAAATGTGAACAGCTGGGAGAGTGAAAACATTACCATGCCTAGTATTTAATAGTCAAGATGTTATGTAAACACCTTTCTAAATGTGAGTAAGTAATTTCCTTAAATCAAATGCTTCAATCAACCTTCATAAACAAAGAACTCAGTGTTTGCTTTAGATTAGGTTTAAGCCAGAAGGTAAACTCACTTATATAATTCTTCAGAAAAAGTTCCATAGTTATTTCAAATATCAAAGTGCTATAGAGGTAGTTAGGAAAATACAACATTACAACATAAGTTTATAAGAAAATACTATGCTGAAATTTTAATCTCACAAAAATTAATATAATTAAAATATGACATGTAATTGAAAAGCTTGTAAACTAAATGATGGAGAAGTTTTATTTATTTATTTATTGACTATGAACTGAGAGAGTCTGTGTTAGAGATTTAAAATATAATGTACTAGAACTCAGTACTGTGTTGTAAGCAGATACTATCATTCTTGTCATATCAAGACAAATGAAATATTTAAATGTACTATATAAAGTCATGCAAATATAAAAAGACATGCACAGTTTCTAACTCTAATTGATCAATAAACATTTTGATTTGGGTCATTTATAAGATGAATGGTATACTTATCTTAGCACAGAATAAAAAGTCAAATATTCAAAGTGTATATTTAATAAATTTATATACTCTAAGTTGAGCATAGAATTTATCAAATAAATAAGTAATGTTTTCAAATAAAATAGAAGCATTGCTCTAATTTTCAGAGAGTTGATCATAATTTATTTGATATTCTCTCAGTCTCTCTTTCTCTCTCTTTTTCCTCCTCTGTCTCTTTCTCTCTCCAAGAACGTTATTTCTTATGTCTCATCTCCCCCACAAACCCCTCTTTTTTTCTGCTCCTTGACTGACACATTTTGACAAATTAGGTAACATGAAAGACAGTTTTCTATTTGGTAGAAATATGACCTACTTGTCCACTCTCCAAAAAGTCATATGTCAAAACTCAAATATTCAAATGGTTGAAATCTTATTATGTGAACAAAAACTTACTGCTTTTTTGATATTAGTTATAAGTCATAATTACATGATAACCTTTTTATGTTTCTATTACTTCATATATTGATATGACTTATTATTCAATAAATATAGATACTTATCATTACTTATCAGTTGATATATGTTAAATCACAAAACATTTATTAATAACAGAGGTTGCAAACTATAGATAAAAAAAATGCCACAACTGTAAAAGTCACATTGAGAAGACTGAACAGGAAAGAAAATAAGAAATGAGCTTTAAAAATCTTAGCACAAAGAATGAAAACAGGCAACCTCGGGCGGCAGGAAGTGGGGAGACCCTCAAGAATTTCCCAGAGACCTGGGAGGTAAGAGACACTCAGGATTCAAAGGGAAGGATCTTAGATGAAATGCCATACACTGGGAAGAGGGAAATTGTAGTGTCCACCTCCAGCAGAAAGGCAGGGCATCAAGTGGAGTGATGGGGTTGCCATCCCACAGTAAAGAACTCCTACTCATAATGGTTCCTGTCTGAAAGAACTGCAGAGTCAAAAATGGAGAAAAGCCTGAGTGAGGAAAAGGAGGTCCAGTGACAGTTCCAATTGGGAACCAGCTCAGGGGTGACAATATTATTGATGCTATGGTGTGCTAACAAACAGGAACCTATCATGACTGCCCTCCAAAAGACCCAACAAGCAGTTAAAAGAGTCATATGCAGATATTTACACCCAACCAATGGACAGAAGCTGGTGAACTTTGTGGTTAAATTAGGGGAAAGCTGGAAGAAGCTGTGGAGGAGGGCGACCCTGTAGGAGGACCGCAGTCTCAATTAACCTGGACCCCCAAGATCTCTCAGACACATAGCATACACCAGCTGATATGAAGCCCACAACACGTATACAGCAGAGGATTGCAGTGTCTGGACTCAGAGAATACACACAAACCTTTGAGAGAATCGTTGTCCCAGGGAGTGGGGAGGAGATGAGGAGAGGAGGTATGGGATGTGGAACAGTTAGAGAGTGGACCAGGAGGTTGATAAGGTCTGAACTATAATAAAAGATAAAAAATGAATGTATCTCCCAATTGAATTGCTCTGAAGGCACCTGTGGAGATGAACCCTAAATGTTTTCATTTTACCTTTGCATCTTTAGGAGCATACTGAGACAACAAATATTATTTAGAGTTAGGCATTTTATTCTGAATATTTGTATCATTTACTAGTCAACTTAATCACTAAGGAAATACCTATTTCTGTAACAGAAAGAAAGAACTTGACATATTTTAAAGTGATATCACTAATTTGCCCTGTTTAAAACAGAGTACAATATGCTATACAGCTCAGTATAGTAGGTAATGTATACCTTTATTTTATTTTTTAATGATTTATTTATTTATTTTATGTATATGAATACACTGTTGCTGTCCTCAGACACACCAGAAGAGAGCATCAGATCTCATTACAGATGGATGTGAGCCAACATGTGGTTGCTGGGAATTGAACTCAGGACCTCTGGAAGAGCAATCAGTGCTCTTAACCACTGAGCCATCTCTCCAGCCCATGTATACCTTTAATAAAAGAGTACCCCCCCAATATATTCTAATAAAATATACTTGTCATTCAAATTTTCATGTACACAAATGACAAATCTTCTTGATAAGCAAGTGGAATATCCCTGTCGTTTAGAAAAAAATGGGGTTAAAGTGACATTTCTTTTCATAATTAATTAATTAATAATTGACTGATTGAAAATAGATTCATTTTTCACATAATGCATCTCAACTGCAGCTTCACCTCCCATGCTCACTCTACTCCTCTACCCCAGTCCCCACCTCCCTTCTTCCACAGTTCCATTCCTCCTCTGTTTCTCTTAAGAAAATAACAGCTCTCCAAAAGATGACAGCACCACAGGATGAAGAAGCGAGATACAATAATACAAGGTGGAAACCCCACATCAAGCCTGGGCAAGACAACCCAATAAGAGGAATAGTCTCAAGTGCAGGAAAAACAGTCAGAAACCCACCTGTTGTCACTGTCAGCAGTCTTACAAGAACGCAAAAATAACAGACATAACCTATCTACAGAGGTCCTGGTGCAGACTCATGAAGGGCCCAGGCTTGCTCTTTCATGCTCTGTGAGCCAATGTGAGCTTTCCTCAATTGATTCAGTGAACAATATTCTGATATTCTTTATTACTTTTGACTACAATAGACTTTCTCCCCTCTTCTTAGGTGGGACCCAGTTGAGATCTCTAATTTAGATGTTCTCTCTGCATGTCTGCCTCTGGGTCATCTGTCCAGGCACTCCCACTTTCTGCCAGAGGAAGGTTCTCTGATGACTTCTAAAAAGACACTGATATATGAATATATAGCAAAGAGTCACCAGGAATCATTTATATATTTTTTCAGTGGATTTTTTTTTCTACCTAGGGACACTCTCTCTTGATGTGGGACTCAAGTTAAACCAAACATTGGTTGGTCACTCCCATTCATTCTGTGTCACCATGGCTGCAGTACACCCTGCAGACCCAATTGTAGGTGGAAGGTTTTATGGTCAGGTTTTTCTTTTCGTACAGTGCGGAGTACTTTTTTACATCAAAGACACTGAAATGGAGGTGTGAAGGGTCCAAGCCTACACAAGCTCAACCTAAATTCAATGAACTGAGTTGAGTTTGTTCTTGAAATGAGCCACCACTGTTAGTTTTCAGACGACTACCGTCTGTCTGTCCTATCATTGGCCTGGATTATTTAGACATCTCTACAGATCCTCCTTGTCCCAAAACCGAAGGGAATATAATCCATTTCCACCACTGTAAGTCTTGCCTGGCTACAGAAGATGGTCAATTCAGATTCCACATCCTCCATTACTAGGAGTCATCCTTAGGGTCACTGTCACAGATTCCAGAGTGTTTTGACTGTTCTAGTCTTCCACATTGTTCCCCAAATGCATCTGAATCCCACTGGTGTCTCCTTGTACTCTCTCCCTCTACTAGCACCCCCACCTATGACCTATCTTTCTTTTATTTCAAAGTTTTGAGCCACTTTTTGTTTTGTCCATTGGATTTTTTCATAGTTCTCATATCCTGCTTAATATTCATAAAGACATTCAAGACAAAAAGAAAGGTGCTGAATTATAGATAGATAGATAGATAGATAGATAGATAGATAGATAGATAGATAGATAGATAGATAGATATCCCACTGTTTCAACTAGGAGAAAACAATAGCAGTAAGTTTGTGAGTATGACATCAAAAAATGCAAAGGAACACATGGAAGAAGAACCATAATTGAATCAATTAATATCATGAATAGCCTGGAACCAAGCTTCCATTTTTAATGTACCTGATTTCATATTTTTGACATTGAAATTATATACATACTAAATTTTGTGTAACCTAACATGCTCCTTCTCTATAATACTTTAAAAATATGTATGTTCTTTACACTCCAGGAAATTGATTTTTTAATCTTATTTTGGAATTTATGAGTAAATAACTAAAGTTATGTTAATGTTTTGTTCACAATTTTGCAATGGGAAATTTGCTTTGATATTGTATTTTATATATTGCTGCTCTAAATATTTGTTTTATGTTTCTTGGAGGAATCACGAATAGTTTTGTTCATATAATATATGCAAGTACTGTGCATAAACACACAGTTGAGAAGACATAATCTCATGATCCTGTTTCTGTTTAACTTTTTCTGTACTATGCATAAATGGGTACTCCTTTCTGACCATTATTAGATAAAATTTGACCACGGCAATGGATATAGTATTACTAAATTGATATGTAAATGGTCATATCTATGATCATGTCACATTTCCCATGTGAGTATTTATTTACCTGGTCTCTTTCTTAAAGTGCTTGTTCATATTATGTATTCATTTTCTACTTGGCTCTTTCATGTTTACTGTCTTACTAGAATCTAAACATTAGTCTGGTTTAGTGGAGTAATGTTAGTTATATATGTTGGGAATAACTTCTCTCAGCATGTGGATTACTGTTTCCATATTATAAAAATGTATTTTAGTTATCACTTTCCCTTGCATTTCATAGAATTTGAAGAACGTAGTCAAATTACTTATGGTTTGCCTTTACAAAACCTTTATAACTATTTCTCCATTTCTTGCCTTAGAAAGGTGCTGTGTAGAGATGGGAGATTAAGAAGAAAGCAGAATAATTGATACTAAAAATCAATACACTTGACAGATATTAAACTAGCAACTCTTGATGAGGAAATTCTTTGTATAGACAAACTGTATATTCTGTGTATAGACAAACTGGAGAATCAGCATGATGTCTGCAAAGACCCAGAACTAAATGAAAACCACATTAATAAATGAGAAACAGTCACCTTTCCCTATCAAATTGCCACTCACCGAGTTGGCCGAACACTGAGAAGTGTCACTACCCAGGCACTACATTTCTTCTTTTTTGTCTTTTTATTTTTTAAATTTTATTTAATCTTTATTTTACACTCCAGGTTTTATCCCCTTCCTGGTCCAACCTCTGACTGTTCCATATCCCATATATCCTCCCCTTGAGCTGGACCCCACTTTGAACCTGTCCCTGGACCTTCTTTTCCTCAGGCTCCTCTCCATTTCCATGTCTGGAGTTCTTTCAGACAGGAACAATTATGGGTCAGAGTTTTGACTGTGGAATGGCAACACCCTCCCTCAATTGATACCCTGTCATTCTGCTGGAGGTGAGCTCTAAATTCCATTTCCCCATTGTAGGGTATTTCATCTAACGTCCCTCCCTTTGAGTCCTAAGAGTCTTTCACCTCCTAAGTCTCTGGTGCATTCTGGAGGGTCCCCCCAACCTCCCACCTCCTGAGGTTACCTGTTTCCATTCTGCACTACAGTTTCTTCATGGGGAAAAGAGACATATAGGCAGACTTGCAGTTACTTTAGCATTTTGGGACTTTCTTCAATGATCTCAATCTTATATTACTTTGTGTGAAATTATGACTTTACTGACAAAGCTAACCCATTCAGAGTCAGATGAATGCAAATATGAAGCACACAATGATCAGTGGGTACAGTAATACACCTTTACCTTTTCTTTTCTTTTTTTCTGAACGCATAGGTGCCTATTGACTTTACTACATTTAAGCTATTCTGAAACATACTCTGCTTGCTTGCATAACCAATCTTAAAACATCCATTCATAACTGGAGTTTATATTTAATTACATTTATTAATGTGTTTTGAGTGTGCTTGTGTATAAAACATATACACACACCCCTGCAGAGAGAGAGAGAGAGAGAGAGAGAGAGAGAGAGAGAGAGAGAGAGAGCTCATATGCAATGATTGTAGATACAAGGATATCTTGGAGAGGTTGGTTTACCCCTACAATATAAAGCACAGGGACTGAACTGAGGTCCTAAGGTTTTGAGACAACAAACACTCCTAGCTGCTACTGGGCTTTTTTTTGTACTAATGCTACTTAACTGAGGAATGTAACCTTGAACTCCAACAGATATAGGGTCATCAAGTTGTGTTGCCTGAGACCAAAAGTGAAAATATGATCTGGGCAGAGTTGTTCATGGAACACAAATAAGACATAAACCTAGAAACCTAGGCTGGTTTCAGTAGAATGGACTCAAATCAGTTGCATTCAAATATGAAAATATAAATTCTAGAAAGTGTGTATCATGTCTCAAAGATGAACAGAGTAATGTAAGAATGGACACAGAAGTCATGAAGTATCAGAGGATCGTGGCATCACCAAAGAAAAAGTGACAGTTCCACTGAGTCTTCTACAGAAATACGACTTATGAATCACCAACACAACTTCAAAAGAATCACTTTAAAGAAGTAGAATTAACCACAAGCAACAAAATATGCTGAATTCGAAAAGAAGTATGTATTAAAAATAGATTCAAATGAGAAACTAAATTCATAGGCTAAAGCCCAGAAATATTAGATGTGACAAGTAAATGACTTATTTAAAAAGATATGCCATGGTATTAGGTAACATAAAGGAGAATAAAACCTTAGCTTAAAACTTTAGTTCAATGGAATTTTTTTATTTAAAAGAACAAATAGAGAAATGATTAAAGGGTAGGTAAGATAAGCTCCCAAATTTACAGCCAATAATGAAATGAAACAACATAAATACTGTAAATATTACTTAAGTAAAAGAGTCGGCATTCCTATGGAGTTAAATAATGGATGAAAACTTCTCAAATTTGGGATAAAGAAAGTCCATGTTAGTGAAGTAAGATGGCAATCAAACATGGAAATCAAGAATGTTCTAGAAAAGAATGAATAAATTATACAAATATTCAGAGAAACAACATGAGAAACAAAATACGGAACAAACTGATGGTCTCATGATATTGTAAGATATATTAGCAATGAATTTAGCAGGCAAGAGGGTGAAATGATGCCTTTTTACAGTTTAAATATCAAAGCAATTATTTACTAGTAATTATTATTAAATTTACTAGTAATTTAAATATCAAAGTAATTATTTTTGAAGAAAAAAAAAGGTAGTTATAAAAATCAGTTTTTCCACATTTGTGTTATCATAAAATGACATATAATAACTATTAGGGATCTTCTGGAATCAAAGTATAATAAATTAAACAGCAGCAATTGATACAAAAGGCTCAAAGAATCTAGATTGGAATCCAGCACTGTCTGTGAAAGGACACAAACTGAAGAGCAAGTGGAGCAGAATTAATAATTTCTAGAGATAAAGAATAACTGATAAGTTAGTAATTATTTGAATGCAGATAAAACATCTAAGCAAACCATATAGGGTAGTGAACTAATAGTTACTTCAGTAGACTCAGGGAATGCATTTGATACCAGTTCATGATAAAAACTTCAACAAAAGTTATTGATAAAATATTACTGTCTTATTTTTAGGAGCTGAAATAACAGACTATGTTCTCCTGAATTTCAGGGCTGTTAATGAGATGGTTGATGTTATTCTGATACTTTTGATTTGTATAAGCTTGCATTTTTCCATTACATATTTTATTTTCTTATGATTTTGACAACTTGAATACTGTTATTTCTGTCTTTACCCAGTAGTCATTCAGTAGACAGTTGTTCAGTTTCCATGAGTCTGTTGTTTCTCTTGTTGAAATCCAGCTTTCATTCATGGTAGTTTGATTTGATGTAGAAAGTTACTTTAATTTTCTTGAATCTTTAGAAGCTTTATTTGTGACAGAATATGTGGTCTAGTTTTGGAGAAAGTTCTGTGAGGGGCTGAGAAGAAAATTTATTCTTTTGGGTTTAAGCTAAAAGTTCTGTAGATATCTATTAGATCCATTTGGTTTATAATTTATGTTAGCTTCCGTGTTTCTTTGTTTTTTTTCCTGAATTACCTATACATTGGTGAGAATAGAGATTTGAAGACTCCCACAATGAATATGTAATGGCCAATGTTTGCTTCAAGCTTTAATAGTGTTTCTTTACATATGTTGATGACTTTGCGTTTGGGGCATAAACATTAAGAACTGAAATGTCATCGTAGTGGGTATTTCCTCAGAAGAGAAGGAAATGTGTCTTTTGACTTCTCTTTGGATTAATTTTGGTTTTAAATTTATTTTGTTAAATATTAGAATTGCTATACCAGCTTGATTCTTAGGTCCATTTGCTTGGAAAATAATTTTCCAATCCATTATTCTCGGATTATATTTACCATTGATATTGAGGTATATTTCTATATGAAGCAGGATAGATCCTGTTTTTGCATGTCATCTGTTAGTTTTTTCTTTTTTAATTCGGGAACTTTGCCCATTACTACTTAGAAATATCAATGAACAATGAACATTAGGTACTATTATTTTATTCTCTCTCTCGCTTTCTCTCTCTTTCTCTCTCTCTCTCTCTCTCTCTCTCTCTCTCTCTCTCTCTCATTATCTCTCTCTCTCTGTGTGTGTGTGTGTGTGTGTGTGTGTGTGTATATGTATGTATGCCTTAACAATAACTTAGATTTCTTTTTTTTNTATTTTATTCTCTCTCTCGCTTTCTCTCTCTTTCTCTCTCTCTCTCTCTCTCTCTCTCTCTCTCTCTCTCTCTCATTATCTCTCTCTCTCTGTGTTCTCGTGTGTGTGTGTGTGTGTGTGTATGTGTATGTGTGTGTGTGTGTGTGTTTTTTTTTTTTTTTTTTTTTTTTTTTTTTTTTTGCTGGTGTGAGGTAATTCATTCCTATTTTTATTTTCATGTGTGTAGTTAACATTCTTGACTTGGAATTTTCTTTTTAGGATCTTCTGTAGTGCTATATTTATAGACAGATATTGTTAAAGTTTAATTTTAACACAGAATATCTTGCTTTATCCAACAGTGATGATTGAAAATTTTGAAGGCTGTAGAAAGACAAACATAATATGAACTTGGAGGCTAAGATTTTTCAAAACTTACTTTTATTAGGATTCTTAAACACTTCAACCACCCATCTAGCCCACAGACCAGAGGTAGCAGAGAAGACAGTTAATAAGAAGTAGTTATTTCGAGCATCCTCAATCTTCCTTGTCAGGATATCAGCAGTACAATCCAAAACATCAAACAGGAATCAGTAGAAGCAGTTTGATCAAGAATAAACCATGTGGCTCTACCAAATCACATAAGTCCATGAAAGTGCCAAGAAACAGCTAGAATACCACTAGAACTTCTTTGGTGCTTTTCTCTCTATGCAGTCATGACAAGTGAAGATCAGTGAAGAGCAGCAAAGTGTTGCACTGTAAACCAAGTCAAGGGCATGTTCTTCCTGTCTATGGAGTTATATTTATTTTCTCTGTAAACTTCACACGTCTTCTCAAGCCTCTGCTGTAGTTAAATATCACATGTCCTTCATAAGAAGACTTCCAGAAAAACAGCTCATGACTGCTCCAGGAAAACATCCTCTCATCAGACATCTCTCAGAAAAAACATCATGTGACACAACTGAGTCTCCAAGAACCCAGATAGTTCTTCCTTATATACTCTAAGTATATAGTTTCTGTTTTTAAGGGAAGAGTAATCATCCTACAATCCACAGTCTCAGAGAGGTTAGATAAAGAGGAGAGATATAATGCGAATGCATGGATCTCTCTGCAAAGGGGAAATAGAATGGATTTTCATGGGTGGACTGAAGATTTGTAGGGTTGCCAGAAAGAGGGATCAGGAGGGAAGCGAACTCATAGAGAGAAAGAGGATGGGGTCAGAGGGATGGATTAAGTATAAGTGTTGGGGATGGATGTGGAAACAGTGCAGTGGGAACTTTATGGAGCCTGTAAGAGTGACCCAAGCAAGTAGTCCTAGTCTAGATACTGAGCCTGAACTGGTCATATACTGTAATTAGGCTATGTTCCAGTAATAAAACTAGAACACCCACCTAAACACAAAATCTAAACCCAAAATCTGTCCTGCCTACAAGATGTGGTAGAGCAGTGTTGACACAGAACTTAAAGGAGTGGCTAACCAATGAATGTTTGGCCTAACTCTGGACTTAAAACCCCAAAGGGAGCCCGTGCTAACACTATATGGATGGTCATGATGGCTCAGAGAAATAGGGTACACTCAAACACTACTGACACAAAAAGTTACCAAAATTTTTGCTAGTTTTATTCTGCTACAACCATAGATAGGCACCTAGCCCAATTGTCCTCAGAGACACTTCCTCTAGCAACTGATGGTAGCAGATGCAGAGACCCATAGCCAAACATTAAGCAGAGCTAGAGGGCTAGAGGAATGCGCAGAAGAAAACCAGGAAGGATTACAGGAGGCAGAGAGTTTGAGAATACCAACAAAACACATCTCATAGAATAAACTAAGCAGAGCTCATGGGTTTTCTCAGAAACTGAAGTGACAACCACTGAGCCTACATTGGTCTATATTAGGCCCTTACTATACATGTGTTCTATACGTGTGTAATATGGCATAACGGTATTCCCTCCAATAGACAAACCATATTTTAAAAAGGGGGGCAGAATACTGGACAGTAGAAGCCCTCTTTTGATTGTTGGCCTGGGTTGTCAAAGAGACAAAGGTTTGTGAAAAACTAGTAACTTCTGGACATTCTTCACGTTCTCATACATATAATTTGGTATCATGGTAACCATTTTTTGCTGTCTCTGAGGTTTTCAAAACTGCTTGTTTTTCAGAAATATTCCAGCTTGAAAAATAACATTTGCATACCTTAGTTTCTACTTTTAGGATTACGGTAAAATAGTCACTTGTAGGTGAAGTTAATAAAATTTATTCCTGTATTTTCTTGTAGTACTAATATACTTTAAGTAATATATATTGATGTAAATGAATTTAAACATTTACTGTTAAAATATATTAAGAATAGTTTTAATTCTGTTCTCTTAACTGAAAATTTTTGTTTTTATTTATTGATATTTTTGTTTATTATTTATCATATTTAATTGAATTATTTCCCTGTTGTTATACAGCTTTGAAAATTATTTACAACTTATTCCATATTTTATATGTATATGATGTGTTTCTGTGAAAATGTGTATGAAATACCCCACATGTGTATATCAGAGGAAACCTTTACAGAGTCCATTCTCTCCTTTCCTCCCGGAGATTCAAGTCTTTAGACTTCCACTACAAGTGCCTATAACTCTGGAATCATGACTTCAGCCTGTTCATTTTTATACCACTAACTGGAATTGTCAAGTGTTTTTACATGGTAAATCATCATTTAAACTACAATGTCTGACTTTCCCATTTTATGAAAATTGATTTGTTTGTTTAATCAATAATCTTCATAAGTTTTCTGTATTACTTCTGTGCCAAAGTTCCAATATCTTTAATATCTTTTTTTTTTTAAATTTTCGAGCAAACACATGCTAAAGGAATTTGAGAACTTACTACTAAATACCACTAAGTTTTAAAGCTTTCTTTTTTAAAAATCAACATTTAAAAATATTTATTTTATGTGTGTTACTATACTCTAGTTTTCTTCAGACACACAAGAAGAAAGACTTAGATGGCATTTCAGATGGTTGTGAACTACCATGTGGTTGCTGGGAATTGAACTCAGAACCTCTGGAGGTATAGTCAGTGCTCTTAACGAATGAGGCATCTCATCAACCCTTTAAAGTTTCCATTGACACCTTTTTTTGTCTTGTTTGGTTAGCTAGATTGGACAAAACTTATTCTTTGGCAATATCTCTCTTATGAGTAATATTCCCCAAATCCTTTTAAGAACTTGTAGAGAAAATAAAAATTACTTACAGGTATGTGTTGTTTGGAGTTTATAAACAAGAACTATAATGGAAAAAATAGTGATCATTGTACTGCCTTTTCAGAGTTTTAGGAAGGTGAAAGAATCTTTTTGTGAAAAGACGGAGGAAGAAATTTATACTCATATATATATATGTATGTATGTATATATTTATTTATTATGTATGTATGTATATATGTATTTATATATGTATACATACATAATACATACATGCATACATATATACATATGTACATACATAAATACATACATGCATATATACATACACATATACATACATACATATATACAATATACATGCATGCGTACATGCATGCATGCATACATACATATATGCATACATACATATATATACATATATATACATGCATACATACAACATATATATGCATACATATACACTTATATACATACATGCATACATACATACATGTACATAATACATACATATACACTTATATACATACATACATATATACATACATACATATGTATATGCATATAGACATATATACATATAAACATATGTATATACATATATACATACATATAAATATACATACATACATGTATGCATATAGACATATATACATACATCCATACATGCATATATACATACATCCATACATGCATATATATATATATATATATACATACATACATACATACATATATACATATATTACATACTCTTAGTATAGTCTCTGAAGTTTATAGAATTAGTTCTCCATTAGCAATCATAATACTCAATGGTGTGGGCATTCAGCCCTTGTGAAGATCTTGGTACTTAACAATTCTATGCAGATGGAAATAGGCAGTAGTTTCTGCCTTTGGAGATTGGTTGTTTACAGTTTCATAACTTAGTTCAAATACACGCCCCCAAGACTTTTCAGTAATAGAATATAGGCTGTTGTACCCTGTGAGATCCTGACTCACACTTTCTTTTGTCATCTTTAAAGTAATCTACCATGGATGTGTGACATTCTAATACATCAAATACAAAAGTAGTAATGATATTTTGTATTTGTGTATCTGCTCAATCAGACTAATTGAAAGAGATATTTGTTTTATAATTACAGGTATCAATAGAATCAGTTCACTTATCATAGAATATAGCTGCATATTCTATGATATATACAAAGATTAATAAATGAAGGCTGTAAAATTAAAAGAATATGTATCATCCAAAATTATATTTTAGAATTGTTAGGAACATTAAAAGTAGTGAAAATTCTATGTCATACTTATATGAAATATTAAAATGATAATTCCTGAGATTCAGTAATAATATCTGGGAAATGGATCAAATATCTGTATCTCACAATGCATTCTAAAAGAAATATAGAAACATCTTAAACACTAGAAATAGAAATAAGTGCATTATTTAACATAAAATATTACAATCATGAAAATTCAGTACTTCTGAATTATCTTAAAAGTTCCAAACAATTCTGAGATGAGGAAAGATGCTGGGAAGCTTCCTTTGTTTTCCTAGATAATTTAAACTACAATTGTCATTGAAGTTCCATTAAAGTCTAATGTCCCAATAGCCCTATCTTTTGAATTTCTTGCCACCTGTTCACAGCTTCTGGGAGCAATTTACTGTTTATTGTACACACATGCTTATACTTAGACACATACGAGGAACTAGTTTAATAGGAGCCCATGTGGAGAATTGGAATAGAACCCAGATTTCAGGGTTAATCAGAATGCTTGAGGATATATTTTAAGTAGTAACTGTTGGATTAAAAATTCTACCATTTAGACCTTTATAACAGTCATTTCAAATCCATGTGGTTAATCTCTGGATGACCCTGGACTTCAGAGATCATTGCTAACGTTAAAATGGTATAACTATCAAGAGTAGTACTAATGTCTACAGGCAGGATGCTGAACTCTATATTTTGTTTGCTGATGTACAGCTGCTGAAATTAAAACATTAATTTGACATACAGTGTGACATCAGGTCCTGAGTCTCACTTTAGGACATATTTAAATCTTTTTAACACTTTCTTCTTGTAATTGGTCTGACTTTTGAGCTTTATTTTATTTGCTGGCACTCTGTGAACTGAATTGCTTCAGTAAAATGAGAAAACAGGAAGGGAGTCCAGTCAAAGATTTGATTTTACACCTTGCTGTTGCCTAGTTCTGAAAAGTCTTACATTAAAAACTGTCATACTATTTTAATTCAGAGCTCACTTATTGTTGGCCCTAGATTTACTGTCTTTAAATTGTGAAATCAGGAAATTTTGTACACTCTGTAGAGCTTTTATGTAGAACATTAATATGAATATTAATTCCTTTAGCCATTTGGTTAATGTATTAGTTTCTGGCAATATTTCTTCACTAAATTCAGTGTAATATTTATATTTTGAAAGAAAGATGCTAAACAGAAAAAAAATAAAGTTCCCTGTAGTTTAAGAGTTAGTAACTATTTCCATTCTCAAACTTCTTAAAACCCCTATAGAAGCTTACATTTTTGTATTTAACAAAAGATAATAGGCATGGAAACAATGTTCTAATGAACTGAGAATATGCCAGAAAATGGTAATCTATCTAAGCATAAGAATCCACTAAATTGTGAGTTATGGAATCTACAAGCTGTATAAAAACCAGGTCACTGAATCAAGGTCTTGTTCTGAACAGAACTCTGTGGATAAACACACACATTAAGGTGGTGAAAGCTTAGAAATTGTTGGTGAATCTGGTTTTGCTTCTTTTGTATGGATAGTTTCAGGACTAACCATTTATACTTCAGAATATACACCTATAAAGGGGACAATCACTGGAAAAGACAAAAAATCTCCCTCTTGGAGCAGTTACTAGTTACCTTTAGCTTTTTATATCTTTATGTGGAATCATACAGAATTGTATTATTTATATCTTAGCATCTCTATGCATATTTATATATTTTGTATACATATACACATATATGTAACAATAATTACAAAACAGAAAAGCTATGAATTTGAGAAGAAGAAGATTTAGGAGGGGTTGGATATAGGATGAGGGTAACTTGTAGGGGCTGGAGGAAGGAAGAGGAGGAGGGATGATGAGAGGGAGGAAGGGAATATTGACACAGCACTATTTTAATTTAAAAGAGAAAATAAACTATTTTAACAGAAATAAGCTAAAATTTTGATGGAAAGAACCTAATACATAAAGATGACACATCTAAAAATAACAAAATTAAACTTTTACATGATGTAACTTCATTCCATGTACAATCAGTTCAGTTCTATTTTTAATATGTTTGTACAGAATAAAAAAAATATACAAATGCAATCCACCTAATACCAATTGATTTTACAGGCAGAATAGCTTCAAAAAGCTGTTTAGGAATTGAGGATGATAATGTACAATTAAGATAAAAATATATAAAAATTCTGAAGGGTTTTGTTTCTTTTCTTGGTATAGACCATATATTTTTTTTTCAACTAACTTTTACTATGAACATAAAACATTTGTTTTAAGTGAAAAATATGCTTTCAATTTCTTCTTTTTTTCAATATTTTTTCAGATTATGGAACATAGTTGAGAGCATATAGCTATGTGCAGCCCCAAGAATGAAAGACAAGCATCATTCCATGAGCTGTATGAATGGGGATACAGGAAACAATGAACTGAAGATCCAACTACAAAAGGCAGGACTACATAATGATACCGAGACACAACAAACATCATAACTCCAAATACTCAGATCCTGGGGATAAAATACAAACAAACACATCTTCCAAATCCAGAACACATATAGTAATATGCCCAGAGAAAAACAAGCAGAAACACAAGGCTTTCATTTCATTTTTCTTTTAATTTAAAAGGTTTGGTTTTCATACAATGTTCTATGGTTATGATTTTCCTTCTCTCAACTTCATCAATATCCTCTATATCCACACCCACTCCAATCTATATGCTTTCTTGCGATATCTGCCATTAAAAAGCAAAATATGATCTAAACTAGGAAAATAAAAATAAGATTAAAAACAAAAATTAAATAGGACAAAGCAAACAAGTGAATAAGAAACAATATGAACCAAAGGAAAAGCACAGACACACTATAAAACAGATACTCATATATTGTCGGACACAGAAATTCCTTAAGGCAAAAACACAGAAACCATATAAGCAAAAGACTTTTAAGTTCATTTATCTTGACCATAAATTATTTGGTGTGAGGTATGACATTAAAAGTGGTAATACATGGCATTAATACCTGAGACATAGAGGCAGGCAGATCTCTGAGTTCAAGGCCAGCCTGGTCAATAGAGCTAGTTCCAGAACAACCAGGATTATGCAGAGAAACCCTGACTCAAACAACAAAACTAAACACAAAGCAAACAAACAGAAGTTATTCGTATACTTGACCAAGCCAGCTCAACCAGTCAACAGGGTTGAGAGAGAGGGAGTGGATTGAAAAGAAAAAGACAATTAGACACCATTATAACATGACTGTAGTCAGCTCTGAAGCTGAAGTGGGTTTATTTTTTCCCAGTTTGCTTTTATAGCATCCTAGGTACATACAAAGAATATGGTCAGTCCTAAGGCATAAACAAAGTAGTCAAGAAACAAACAAGGCATACACAGAGTAGATAAGGAAAAAAGCATAAACAAAGGTCCTGTGTATTTAGGGTCTTAACAAGACCCATCAAGATACAAAGAACAGATTCCTCAGCTGTATTCATCCTGAGCCTACTTCTCTTTCCTAGTGCAATATCAAATTCCTACAAAATTCCTAGAAGGTCAGCCACCAAAACTCTCCACATATACTCAGTGGAGCTTTGTTGGCAAAACCTAATTTTTCATTAGAATTTTTATTTATTGAAATAGTGTTTTGGTTAGAGATGAAGGTTTGTATACACTTCCACCTTCAGCACTGGGACCAGCCCCCAAATCCCTCACCTCTACACCTAACCCAGACCAGTCAGTTCAGTGCTCTGTACACACTGCTATGATCTCTATGAGTTCCTTGGCATTGGCTGTGCTGTGTTGAGCAGGCCTTGTTTCCTTGCTATTCTCCATCTCCTTGGCTCTTACACTTTTTCCTCATCTTGTTCTTTATGCTTCCCTGAGACATGAGCGATGGTATTTAATGGAGACATCCCATTTAGGACCAGTGCATCAAGGTCATTCAGTCTTTGAACATTGTCCAAGTGTGGTCAATTTCTTCTTTATTTCTTCCCCTCTCTAGCAAACATCTATGTTTCTCATGATTGCTAAAAAACAAAACAAAAAAAAACAAAACAAAACAAAGCCCTACAAAATGGCAAAAAGTTGCTAGTAGTCCTTTTATTCCTCTATTCCTTAGGCAGAACCATAGTGATTGGGTTACTTTTAGTTACCTTGAAAGTCTAGTCTCAGGTTCTCAACCACCTAAGCAGTTTGAGGTATCCGATAGAGGGCTAATATCCAATATATACAAATAACTCAAGAAGTTAGACTCCAGAAAACCAAATAACCCTATTAAAAATGGGGTTCAGAGCTAAACAAAGAATTCTCAACTGAGGAATTCTGAATGGCTGAGAAGCAGCTAAAAAAAAAGAATGTTCAACATCCTTACTCATCAGGGAAATGTAAATCAAAACAACCATGAGATTCCACCTCACACCAGTCAGAATGGCTAAGATCAAAAACTCAGGTTACAGCAGATGCTGGAGAGGACATGGAGGAAGAGGAATACTCCTCCATTGCTGGTGGGATTGCAAGCTGGAACAACAACTAAGGAAATCAGTTTGGCGGTTCCTCAGAAAATTGAACATAGTACTACCAGAGGATGCAGCAATACTATTCCTGAGTATATACCCAGAAGATGTTCCAACTTGTAATGAGGACACATGCTCCACTATGTTCATAGCAGCCTTATTTATAATATCCAGAAGCTGGAAAGAACAGAGATGTCCCTCAACAGAGGAATGGATATAGAAAATGTGGTACATTTATACAATGTTATACTATGCAGCTATTAAAAACAATGAATTTATGAAATTCTTAGACAAATGGATGGGCCTTAAGTCTAATAATCAGATTTTCTTGGTTAGTTCTTTAAGGTCTGTGTCACAATTGTACTAGTGCATCCTCCATGGAGGTCTCCGTTGTTGACTGAAGGCATTGCACTTGGTTGGTGTTCACTTTCTCCTTTGGTAGAATGTAGAGTGCCTTGAGCCTTTGTTAGGGTTGAAGGCTCTAATTAAGTACCAACTTGACTTTTCCATGTTCAAGAAATTTTCTATGCAAGTTGGCTTCTGGAATAGGACCTAAACAACAGTTTATAGAGAGCAACAAATATACTTAGGAATTGTGTGGTTTGTTTGTGGGTTCTATTCATACCCTTTCAGCCTCAAAAATAGATTAGATGTACCTCATACCCAGAACTGATATCTTCATGTGGTGACAAGAGATATGTGGTAGGGGTTCTGTCTATTGTATTATTTGGTGGCTCCATTTAGATCGCTTAAAGCCCCTTATTTACACACTTACTCATCTCTTACACATACCCATATAATCCTCCCATTCCATCCCTCCTCAGTCATCCATAAGTATTTATTCTATTTGCACTCCATAGGATGATTCAATCTTTCCAATAGTCCTTGCTTTATACAGTACCTCTGTTGTTATGTAGACAGTAAACTAATTATTAAAGACTTAAAAGCTAATATCCACATACAATATTTGTCTTTCTGGATCTGGGCTACCTCATTTGGAATAATATTTTCTATTGTCTTCCATGTACCTTGGAATTTCATGATTTTATTTTTAACAGTTAAATGATATTCGATTGTGTAAACGTACCATGTTTTCCTTATTCAGCCATCCATTTATAGACATATGGTCTGTTTTAAGCTTCTGGCTATAATGAAGACAACAGAAATTAACATGTTTAATCAAGTATCATTTTAGTGGGTGGTAGACTTTTTAGGATATATGCCTAAATATGGCATAGCTGGATCTTGAGTGTAGATCTATTCCCATCTTTCTAAGAAACCATCACAAAAATTAATATACTAGATGTATAAGTTCACAATCCCACCACCAATGAATCAGCTGCTATAATTCCACACACATCTCAACAGAATGAGCTGCCATTTGTTGTAATGATCTTGGCCCATCTGATTTTAAAAGATGAATCTTGAGAGTTTTGATTTGCTTTTCTGTGATGACTAAGGATGTTGTACATTTTTAAGTACTTCTCAACCAAATACGTTTCCTCTTTTGAGAATACAGTGTTTAGTACTATACCACATTTTCATTGGGTCAAGAGGTTCATTAATATCCAGTTATTTTAGCTCTTTATATAGTTTAGATATTACCCATCATTCAGTTGTATAGTTTGTAAACATAGTTTCCACTACCTTGTCTGAAGGATAAAGAAGCTTTTTCATAGAGAAGCCTTTCAGTTTCAGAGTATCTTATTTATTAGTAATTATTATTTTTAATTTTACATTTATTATTATTATTATTATTATTATTATTATTATTATTAATCTTGTTTTACAATTCAGTCTTCCCCCCCTTCCAGTTTGCCCTCTAGCTGTTCCTCACTTCATACCCCCTCCCCAGTCTCCAAGAGAATGCCCCAACCACCCTAAGTTCCACCCTACCAGACCTACCCACTCTCTGGGGCTTCAAGTCTCTCCAGAGTTAGATGAATCTTCTCTTACTGAGGCCAGATGAGGCAACCATCTGCTGTTTATATGTCCAGGGCCTTATACCAGCTGATGTTTGCTGTCTGGTTGGAGGATCAGTATCTGAAAGATCTCAGGGGTCCAGGTTAGTTGAGACTGCTGGTCATCCAGTAGGGTTGCCCTCCTCCTTGGCTTCTATCCTACATCTGATAGAAGCCTAATATCGAATATATACAAAGAACTCAAAAGTTAGATTCCAGAGAAACAAATAACCCTATTAAAATGTGGTACAGTGCCGAAAAAAATAATTCTGAACTGAGAAATCTAAGAGAGATCTCTTAGAGACCCCATGGAGAGGTTAGACACTGGCCCTGGTTGTGGGATGGGGTCACACACCCATCTCCAAAATTTTAACCCAGAATTACTCCTCTCTAAAGGTAATACGGGCAAAGAGTTTAGCAGAGACTAAAGCTAAGGTCATCCAGAAACTGTCCCACTTAGTGATTCACCCCATATGTAGCCACCAAACCCAGTCACTATTGCTGATGCCAAGAAGTGCTTGCTGACAGGAGCCTAATATAGCTGTCTCTTGAGAGGCTCTGCCAGAACCTGACCAATATAGATGTGAATGCTTGCAGCCAACCATCAGATTGAACATGGGGACCAAGATGGAAATGTTAGGAAAGGAATGAAGGAGCTGAAAGGGTTTGCAACCCCATATGAAGAACAACAATATCAACCCACCAGACACCCCTCCCCCTAGAGCTCCCAGTGACTAAACTACCAACCAAAGAATACACATGAAGGGATCTATGGCCAAGGTGCATATGTAGCGAAGGATGACCTTATCTGGAATCAATGAGAGAGGAGGCCCTTGGTCCTGTGACTGACCCATAGGGTGGTGAAGCTGGAATGGGTGGGTAGGTGGGCACCACCCTCTTAGAACCAGGGTGGAAGGGAGTGGGACAGGGGCTTTACAGAGGGGAAACTGTAAAGGAGGATAATATTTGACATGTAAATAAATAAAATAGCATATATATATATATATATATATATATATATATATATGTATATATATATTTATATATATATGTATACACCCATATATATGTATACACACATATATGTATACAGTCCTTTCATTTGTTCACAAGTTAAAAAATATTTTTATACTTTCTCTTTTATCACTTTTAGTATGTGTTCATTTCTTGAGTTCTTTGATTCATTTAGAGTTAACTCTTGTATATTGTAATAAATAAAGGTCTATTTATATTCTTTTACATGCAGCCAATGAGTTTGACCAGCACTGTTTGTTGAAGATTTTGTCTTCAACATATTTCTAGCTTCTTTTAAAAAAAATCAGTTGTCCATATATGTGTGGATTTTTGTCTGGGTCTTCAGTAAGATTCCTTAATTAAGGTGTCTGTTTTTGTGTTGACACAATGTTATGTTTACTCCTATAACTTTGTATTGAAACTTGAAATTAAGGGAGGTAATGCCTCCAGCAGTTCTTTTATTATTCAGAGTTGTAATAGTTTTCCTCTGTGTGTGTGTGTGTGTGTGTGTGTGTGTGTGTGTGTGTGTGTATTTTCAAATGAAGATGAACATTGTTTTTTACGATCTGTGAAGGATTGTGTCAAATTGTGATGAAGATGGTATATAAACTACAGAATCCTTTACTGATCAGTAAGCATGGGAATTATTTTTTAACTTCTTTCTGAACCTGAATGCCATCATTTGGTATATAGATATTTATAATTGTCATATCCTATTGATAGATTCTTTCCTTTTACTGAATATATAGAGTTCTTCCTTATCTCCTTGACATAGTTTTTGTTTGAAATATAATTTGTCAATTGTTAATATGTGTACACTGTCTTCCTTTATGGATCCATTTGTTATAATAAAATTCTATCTATTTACCTGTAGGTCATGTTTCTCCTTAATGTTAAAGTGTGTTTCTTTGGTAAAACAGAAGGATGTATCCCATTTTCCTATCTACTCTATTAGTCTGTGTCTTTAATTGGTTACAGTAAGAACATTGGTACTAAAAGTGTATAATGAGAAGTGTTTGTTGATTACAGTTACTATCTTGTATTGGTAAAATGATGCACCATTTTGTATTAATGACATTCTATATTCCTGTATTAGTCAGGGTTCTCTAGAGTCACAGAACTTGCAGATAGTCTCTATATAGTAAAGGAATTTATTGATGACTTACAGTCTGCAGTCCAAATCCCAACAATGGTTCAGTAGTAGCTGTGAATGGAAGTCCAAGGATCTAGCAGTTGCCAAGACCCACACCGCAAGAAGGCGAAAGAGCAAGAGACAGACTCCCTTCTTCCAATGTCCTTATATGGTCCCCAGCAGAAGGTGTAGCCCTGATTAAAGGTGTGTGCTACCACACCTTTAATCCCAGATGACCTTGGACTCGGAGATCTCCCTGTCTTAATCTTCTGGATTCAATCACCACTGTGTCTCAAAATCTCCATATCAAGATCCAAATCAGAAATTTCTATCTCCCAGTCTCCAGATTAGGTTCACTGGTGAGCCTTCCAATTCTGGATTGTAGTTCATTTCAAATATAGTCAAGTTGACAACCAGGAATAGCCACTACAATTCCTTAACTTTTATTGGGTGTGGTTAAGTTCTTTAAGTGAAAATTTTCTTTCTAGTTCCTTTATTAGAGATGGAGTTGTATATAGTGCTTCTATTTAGGTATATCATAGATTTTTTTCTCCTATTTTATTGGCTGATAATTATTAATTGGTATAGTAGTCTTGGCTTACATCTATGGTGTCCCTGGAGGACATCTGTCCAGATCCTTATGCCTTGTAGAGTCTCCATTGAACTTTCAAGTGTTATTCTAATAGGTATCCCTTTATATGTTTGCTACTTGGTCGTTTAACATTGCAGCTTTTAATATTCTTTCTTTGTTCTATATATTGAGTGTTTTAATTATTATTTGTCATGGGCAACTTGTTTTCTGCTTCAGTCTTTTTGGTGTTTGATGTGCCCCTTAAACCTTCTTAGACTACCTTCTTTAGGTTTGGAAAATTTACTGCTATGTTTTTGTTGAAACTATCTTTAGTGTCTTTGACCAAGGTTCTTTTTCCTTCTTTATTCTTCTTATTCTTTTATTTGTTATTTTCATAGTATTCCAGATTTCCTGAATTAGGGAATTGGAAATGTAGAATAAAAGTTGCCTACATGGATTTTCTCTATAGACATTTTTCAGGGACAGATTCAGATTCATTTTACTTCTTAAAATGCATAAAGTCATTATGAGAAGAGGCTTGGATAAGTGATAAGCAGATGACTTGTAAGGTGATAAAATCTTTGAAATTGATTTTTTTAACACAAAAGTGAGAACAGTGCCATTTGTAGAATCTATAATAAGATTTTTAAAAAATGTCAAGTTATTCCTTACATGAATCTCAAGGAGATCAGCAGTGATGTGGATAATAGAAGAGATACTGTAGATTTTAGTGAAGTTAATATGCTCATTCAGTCTTATAAAAATAATTAGCTAAAACAGGTCTGCATCTGGGTTCCTTTGACTTTCACAGAGAGGCAATTGAGCCCTGAGTCATAGGTGATGTGTCATGTTTCAGGCAATGTGCTCTGTTCCCTTCAACTTTGTGACACAGCATGAGATCCACTTAGTTAAGAAATTAATTATATATGGTATAAATTCTCACCATAGAGTCTGGGGTATAAGCTGTCTATATATTTTATGTATATAAGAATGACAATATTGTTTTGAGTCTTATAAATAGAAACAGACACTTAAATGCTCACATGTGCCGTCTTTCAACCTCTTCAGTGGACAGCTGAGGAAAGACTTAAGAATACATGAATTTGTTACATCATTTTATAAAAGAATCAATAAGTACTAATTCCATTGTCTAACATATAAATTCAGTACTCTCATTGGTATGAGAATATACTATGTTAAATACATTTATAAATATTTTAGAAATCAACACTGAATCTACAAACAATGACAACTTCAGAAAATGAATCACTAAGAAAGCAAAAAATGTTCCCCATTTCCTTATATGTGACTGGGCTTTGACAATGGATTCCAAACACTGCTCTAATGCATGCTTTGTTTTCCAGAAGAAAATATGGTAGTTAAGTTTTTTCTAGGAGGAGAAGGAGGAGGAGGAGGAGGAGGA
>NC_034593.1:63813939-63835977 GCF_900095145.1 Mus pahari
AGGAGGAGGAGGAGGAGGAGGAGGAGGAGAAAAAGAAGAAGAGAAAGAAGAAGATACTACAATCAAAGTCTCCTCTATTATTAACACATTTCTTTCATGAACACAGTATTATGGTCAAAGATGTAAATGCTTGTATAGGCACTTTTATTTTTTGAATCTTATTGCCTCCTGGAAATATAATTTATCAAAAGCAATTATATGAAGAAATTTAAACACTAAGGTAGGGATCTATGAGTTTTATCGAATCTGCAGGGATTGATGAATACATTTTCCAGCCAGAACTGTTTCTGTAAAATTGAAATACAGTTTTTCCTCATATAAGATATCCTCATTATAAATATAGCCAAAAGTCATTAGGAGGCATTGTATTGCTCTGTTTGTAGTCATTTGTCTGTTTGCTTGTCTTAGGAAAGTATAGTTTGGTTTTCTTCTTAGTCCATGAGCTATCTAGTGTTAGTTTCTTGGTCAGACAAGCAGTGCCTGGTATGATTATACCTCATGAAGTAGGCCTTAAGTCAAACAAGATATTTGTTGGTTATTCAATCACAGGCTTTGTGTTACTGTTGCAGTAACACAGCTTACAGGCAGAACACCATTATGAATCAAAACATTTTTGTCTGAGTGGATGCTTATGTTTTTGCTTTGATAACATACAGAGTACCATTGTATAACAAAGATGCTATTATGTAGCTGTAAAGACTATGTACAGGTACCAGCTCAACTTCACTATGTTCAATGAGTTGCTTAGTTGTTTTCTTCAGCAATGGGGTCATGAAATCAGACTGTGGTGGGAAACCTATACACTTAGTAACATTCAGAGTAGTTTTGGATTTCCATGGGACTTCTTTGGCCAACAACGTAACTAGATGTAACCCAATTGCTGGGCAGAAACCTTCATTTGGTGACAAGAGATACCTTGTTAGGGTTCTGTCTCACATACAGCAATTTCATATCACTTTCATATATAAACATATTTCAGGAAGTTTCTATTGCTTTACATTTCTATACTACCCCAAGTGGCCTTTAATTGTAGCTGCCCTTTCCTATGTTGTTTCCCTCCTCTATATCTTATATCTCCCTCCAAACTATCTTCAAGTTTCAGTCACACCCTGAATCTATCCATATGTGTCTATCCATTTATCTCTCCGAGTCTGGAAAAAAAATATAATATATTTTTAAACAGTTGGTGTATTTCATTGTAAGAACATACCATTCTTTCTTTTACTACTGCTGAGGGACATCTAGTTTGTTTCCAATTTCAGGCTATTATGAATAGAGAAGAAATGAGGTAGAATTGAGCACCTTTTTGCTATATGTCCAAAAGTGTTATAACTGAATCTGGAAGCTGATCAATTCTAATCTTCTTAAGTAGCCACTATACTTTTTTCTCAGGGACTGTACAAGTTAGAAGTTCTATCAACAGTAAATGAGTATGTTATTATTTCATATCTTTACCAGTATTAGAAGTCATTTGTTTTATTGATCTTAGCCATTCAGATTGGTGTAAGATGGAATCTCAAGTAGATTTGATTTACATTCCCCTGATGACTAAAGGCTGTTGAACATCTAAGAGTTTCTCATCCATTTGAATTCCTCCCTTGGGAATTCTCTATTTAGATCTGTACCTTGGTTTTAAGTGGGTTCTTCCTTTTCTTGATAAACAGGATTTATTTTTCAATTTTAAAATATATTTTGAAGACTAACACTTTACTTGATGTGTTATTGGCAAATAAACTTTTCTCATTTTTTATTAGGAAGCTTTGCCCAAATGATAGTTTACTTTGCCCTGGAGAACTTTAAAGTTTAAAGATTTTATTTATTAGTTGTTGATATTAGTGACTGTGATAATGGTGCTCTGTTCAGAAAATCTTTCTCTAGCCAATGAGTTTCAGTCTATCTCCCAATTTCTCTTTTATTATAATCATTGTATTTGGTTTTTTTTAATAATTGATCTATTTGAAATTGAGATTTGTACAGTGATAAGTATAGTTCAATTTGGATTCCATTTATATAAAGCCATCATATTTGACTAGACCTATTTGTTGAAGAGACTATCTTTTCTTCAGTGTATACTTGCTTTCCTTATCAAAAATCAAGTGACCATAGTATCTCCATGTCTGTCTGAGTCTTTTATATTCCATTCATTATCATTGTTGGGTTTATGCCAATACCATGTTCTTTTCTGAGAAGAGTTATCATGAATAGCACCAGATATCTTACTATTCAGAATTGTTTTTGAACTCTCCTGGATTTTCTGTTGTATATTTGTTTGTTTTCCTGAATGATGAGTACAATTATCCTTCCGGTTCTAGTTGAATTCAATGGGGATCACATTGAATCTGTATATTACCTTTGTAGGATCACCGTTTTTTTTTTTATATTAATTCTACCAATAAATGAGCATGTAAGGTATTTCCATCTTCTGAAAACTTTTTTCATTACTTTCTTCAGTGTCTTAAAGTTTATGTTATAAGAGGATTTCATCTTGAGTAGAGGTAGGCAAGATATTTTATATATCTTGAGGGTATTTGTAGAAGTGTTCTCTGAATTATTTCTCAGTTCATTAGTGATTTGAATATATTAATGTTATTTATTTTCATGACTTAATTTTATAATCAAACTACTTTGATGCAAGTGTTTATGAACTATAGGTTTTTGTGGGTAGAATCTTTTGGATGGTTCATATATACCATCATGTCATCTACCAATGAGAATACCTTGTTTTCTTCTTTTAAAACTTGTATTTTGTTAATCTCCATCATTTGTTTTATTGTTATATCTAAGATTCCAAGTCGTATATTCAATGTATATGGAGAGGATAGATAATCATGCTTTGTTTCTGATTTTTGGTGAGTTGATCTGTATACTTACATTGATGTTGGCTATGGACTTGCTGTAAACTGCCTTTATTGTGTTCAGGCAAATTCCTTAAATCTGTATTCCCTCCAGGATTTTTATTATGAAAGTGCTACCTTTTGTCAATCACATTTCCTGCATATAATGAAATGATCATATGGTTCTTATATTTCAATTTGTTTCCATGATGGTTTACTTATTTTGACTTAGAAGTGTAGAGTCATTCCTGTATTATTGGGATGAAGCATACTAGATCATGGTAGATAATATTTACTATTTGTTCTAGGATTCAATTTTCAAAGATTTTACTGAGATTTTTGTGTCTATGTTCATAAAGGAAATTGGTTGCAATACTCTTTTGTTTGTAGTCTTTATTTGGTTTCGGTATCAAAGTGATTTTATCCAAATAAAATGAATTTGGCAATATTCCTTCATTTTCCTTTGTAGAATAAGTGGAGAAGCACTCACACTTCTGCCATGCTTAATTTCCCAGGGCCTACTGAGGTAGGGTTAATGAGCTCTAGGGGAGACATATTGTCCTAGCTGTTATTGAGTATGTTTTTATGTTGGTGCATACTCATCTAGGTTACAGACAATTGGAATTCTAGTTCTGAAATTTTGTCTTTCCTTTGTTGAGTGGGTTATTTGTTCCTTGGATTCGGTTGCCCTCTCTTGTTTTTAGGAGAGTGCTGTGGGTATGTGCTTGCTAGTATGAAACTCTTTTTGAGATCCTGCTAGGTGTGGCCCATTAAGGTTTCCATGTAGAATGTGTTTCTAGGTATTGGGAACTGACACTTAGGAATGGAGATAGGCAAGGAGAGAGAATGAAGGGGTCCACAAATGGGAAAGAGAGCAGAGTGTTCCACATGGGGCTTACTAATACATGAAGTGGGGGCGGAAAGAAGAAGCCACAACAGAAAGTTGGCTACAAAGCTGGGGAGAAGACTGGGGAATTAGATTTGGAAGAGAGAAGGGAGATTGAAGATCTGAAGCTCATTTACCTGCTTCACTGAACAGCAGGTTTGCCTGGTAGGTTCCCAGGGAATACCTGAAGGAACTGAGGGCTGAAAAACTTATCTCATTATTTTCAAACAAAATTCATGCATGCATCAATATAAACCAGAGTTTTAATTCATATTTAGATTCTAACATAACAGAACTAGAGTCTGCTTATATAGATTTTTATGAATCTCTCCTATCATGAGAGAAATCTAAAGTGTTAGATTTCTATTTCAAACTATTTTATATAGCTCAATAAAAATTCATGGTTCTCTTGATCCTTGTGAAATTTCTTTTACTTGAATTAGGAGATAGATTCAATTATTTTATGAAGCTATACATTTGCATGGATAACTGATATCGCTAGTTATGTGGAACAGACACTGATCACCCAGTGCATTGATAACCCATGTTTTACCTTCCCATGGTCTATCTTTCCCTCCTGCAGTTATTCATTGCAAGTTTTCATTCATTCATTCATTCATTCATTCATTCTGATATTGACTTCAAGAATAACATGGGACCAAGTCTTGTGATAATTTCTTATACTTGCTTTATTTTTTCCTCTTTTTGAAAATAATTTATCTGTCATTATTGATAATAACTTGAAGCACACAGAAATTTAGTAAAATTACTATGATGTATAAGATTAGAAAAGCAGCAAATCATGCCACAGGAGAAGAATATAATTAAAATCTGTGCTGTGTGACATTTCCCTCTCTGCATTGTTGTATCCATCCATTTTTCTGAACATGAATGAGAAGTATTTGATATTATGCTGTACTCGAGATTATTAAAAAATAATAAAACATAACAGAACCTTTTTATTATGTTTAGTTCATTCTTCTTAAAATCTGTCTTTTTAAATTATTTGTCATTAAATACATGTTTGTGCTTCTCGGTGGTCTTTATATCTTCACTTCATTCCAGCTTGATGAAGACATTCACACATATCTGAAAATTGAGACAATATTCTTTCTGTGTCTGTTTGGTTTTAAAACAAAGTTTCTCTGAGTACGTTTAGCTGTCCTAGAACTCACTCTATAGACCAGGCCAGACTTCAACTCAGAGATTTACACGGCATCGCATTCTACTCCCTGGCCCCCCAGAGATTTGTAGCAATTCCATAATTCAAAATGCATTTAGTAGAACTTCAAAAGTTATCTAACACAGTATCAGTACTTTTTAAAATCCAAAGTTCAAAGTCTCTTCTGAGACTCATGAACTTTCTTACCTGTTGTGCCATAAAAGTCAAAATAAAAGAGATCAAATATTTTCACCATATAATTGCACAGGGTATACATAACCATTTCAAAAGAGATCATAGTAAGAAAATAAAGGACAAAAACTAGACTGAGAACCATATGGAAAAACTCCAAAATACATCTCCATGTGTGATGTCAAGGCACTCTCTATATATCCCACTCATTTCAGCTTCGGTGACTGGAACATTCATTGGGCTATTTCTATACCCTGCTATCAACTCTCCTTGGTATTATATCCTATGATTCTGGAATCACCAACATCTTGGGTTCTTCACAGTAATCCAGGCTTCATCTACACAGCTCCATGAAATGGCCACTCTAAGCCTCCATGAAGGGACAGCTTGAAACATACCTGGTCTCAGAGGCTTTCCTTAGTCATAGAAGAAGTTTCTATAATCCTATTCTTATATCCTTGATTCTAAAGTCAGAACCTGTGGCCAGAGCCTGTGCCTGAAACAGAGGTTCCTTGCAAACACATCTGCACCAGATTTTTGTTTTTAAAGGTTGCTTCACTGCTTATATTTGGTTGGTCTAAACTTGTTTTGTAGACCAGCCTGGCCACACTGTGTCCTGAATTTACATGTGGATGTGTTTATGTAACAATGGTGAAAGAAGAGGAGGCCATGATTTTATGGGGAGTTGTTCAGGCATGAGAGAGCTAGGATGGAGGAGAGGGAGGAAAATTTCTCTAACAGTATTTTTGAAATTTAACTTGTTCTTGATTCTTTGTGAATTTCACATTATGCTCCCCCAATTACCCACATCTTGCAATTGCTTTGTATCTGCTCTCTGTCCTTGCAACACCTCCTTCAGCAAAAGAAAAATAAATCTGGTTGTGGAAGCTGTATTGTATCAAAGTGTGTCCCATAGTATACCTTTAGTCCATACTTCTTCATTTGCACATATTCACAGCAATGAGTCTTTGTTCTAGTTCAAGACCTCTGGTTTCTGCTGCACTATAGTTACTAGATCCTCAAGGGGTCTCCTCTAAGATATCCTGTTATTGCCCTATGTCATAGAGATAACCAACATTGTATCTGAAGGATAGACCTCTTTAGGTCATGCTAGTGTAGATAAATGTGAACTGTCCCTGAGGGCATGAAAGCAGAAAATATGCCTGCAGGTGAAATAAAGCTGAACCCCATCAGTGACTAGAAAAATGGAAGAAAGGATATAGTCTGAGATGGTCAGAAGTGGGGCAAGAGTATGGTTGGTGGTTTAGTCCCTAGGAGCTCTGGACATTCTGACTGGTTGACATTGTTCTTCCTATGGGATTGTAAACCCCTGCAACTTCTTCAGTTCTTCCCCTAAATCCTCCATTGGGGACCCTATGCTCAGTCTGATGGTTGGCTGTGAGCATCCACATCTGCATTTGTCAGTCTCTGACAGAGCCTTTCAGGGGACAGTCATACCAGGCTCCTGTCAGCAAGCACTTCATGGTATCAATAATAGTGTCTGGGTTTGGTGTCTGCAGATGGGATGGATCCCTAGGTGGAGCAGTCTCTGGATGACCTTTACTTCAGACTCTGCTCTTCTATTTGTCCCTGAATTTCCTTTATACAGGAACAATTCTTCATTAATGTTTTGAGATGGCTAGGTGGCCCAGTCCCTCAACTAGGGGCTGTGCCTAACTTCTGGATATGGTCTCTACAGCTTCTCTCTCCCTTCTGTTGAGTATTTCAGCTAATACCATCCCTGTTGAGTACTGGGAGCTTCTTGCTTTTCTGGCATCTAGGACTTTCTAGTGGCTAACCACAGTTCCCCATCCATTAATGCTACACACTTCCTTTCAAATTCGTGACACACACAGGAAGAGAGAGAGAGAGAGAGAGAGAGAGAGAGAGAGAGAGAGAGAGAGAGAGAGAGAGATCTTCACAGTATGTATCAACTTCCCACAAACTTGATTGCCTTTATCTGTAAAAAGTACACCTTTCAGTGAACCAAAACAGTAGTAAGATGGAGACAGGATGAGGAAGAGGAAACATAGTCAAAGCACATGTTACACTTACACAAAAAACAAAAACAAAAACAAAAACAGTGTGAATCAATCACTATGTACAATTAATATAGCAACAAAAACAAAGTATTTGCATTTTAAAAGGAAACCGAGAGGCTGAGAACATCACTTAGGTAGTAGACTGCTTTACCCTGCATGCATGTGACTCTAGGTTTAATATCCACCACAGGATAGAATGGGAATAGTGGTGCAGGCCTTGAATGCCAAACCTTGGGAGGTAGACACAGGAGAATCAGAACCTTAAAGTCACCCACAGCTTCACACCAAGTCCAAGGTAAGGCGAGTTACATGAGATCCTGTCTCAAAAATCAAACAAACAAAACAAAGCAAAAAAAAGCAGGGTCAGTAGGCTATGCAGGTGTGTCTGCAAATGATGTTCCTCTGTGGTCTCTGCTTCAGTTCCTGCCTCCAGTTCCTGATCTGAGTAGACAAATAAACCTTTATAATTCTGTAGTGCCAAGAAAGTGCCAAAATGTATTTTATTCATTTTAATTATATCGTGACTAACTCTAACCACTTTATCTAAATCTAGCATTTGCTTAATTTATACATATTACCAAGTCATCTGGATAATTTTTAATTTTATATGAAATGGTATTATTTATAAAATTAAGTGTTTGAAGTCTTTTTTATAAGAGAATTGATTTTGTAAAATCATTTTTATAAGAGAGTTCTTGCAAGGTATTGATTTACCATTGAAGTTTTAAGGAGAATATTATTAAAGTGTAACCTTTAACTTTACTAAATTAATATGCTGGCAGTTTTTTTTTTTTTTTTTTGTTACTTTGACACAAACTGGAATCACCTTGTAAATGGCACTTCAACTGAAAAATCCCTTCATAGGATCAATCTGTAGGCAATTCTGCAGAGTATTTTTGTGGGTCAGGATTAATGTGTGAGACACAGACCATTATGAATGGTGCCACCTGTGACCAGGTGTTACTGTGTTGTCTAAGAGAGCAGGGTGAGTAGGCTATGCAGGTGTGTCTGCAAACGATGTTCCTCTGTGGTCTCTGCTTCAGTTCCTGCCTCCAGTTCCTGATCTGGCTAGACAAATAAAGCTTTATAATTCTGTAATGCCAAGGAAGTGTTTGTGCCCCACAAAAGACCAGACAGAAGCTGATCTGGGCCTTTATTCCAGCTAGCCTGGGCTCAGCCCACCACTGACATGAAAGTTTTGATGGAAAGGTCCCCTGAAGTTTTCCAGAAAGCAGCAAGTAAGAGGTAAGTGTTTCTAGACTGGCAAGTACCTAATTGGAGTGCTACTGTGGCCTTTAGCATAACTGACTGGTGCTGGGAGTCAAACTATAAACATAACTTCTGATTCCTCTCCATTGGTGTCGTGAGGCAGGGGTGGGCTTGAAACATAGGGGTGCAGTTTTGCTGGGGTTTGGTAGCTTGGGAACTGGAACTAGAAAGTTTTGTTGGGGGAATAACTGGGAGATTTAGGTCTTGTTGGGGGAGTAACTTGAAAACTAATGCTAAGTACTGGCCTGTTATTTTACCTGAGTCAAAACTTATGTCAGGTTCTCTAAAATGGAATCTGAACTTATTTGGTATCCCAGCAACATTTTGCTTTGGTTCAGTATTTATCACAACACTAGACATCTATGTAAAACTATTAACATCACCAAAACCTATTTAAGAAAAAAAGAAAAACTGGAATAATTCTTCAGTAAATAAAAGTACATCTAGTATGCATAGATGTGTTTTGAAGACTATAGCAAATTACTAAAATAAACTTCAATCTGGTTTCATAAATTGTTTTCCAATTTTGAAGCTCTTCTATTCACTATCAATAGTGAATATATTTAATATTTAAATATTGATAATATGACTTTAATCTAAAAGTTTCCAGTGAAGTATAATGTCCTTTGTATCTTCTTTATATTAGATCTATTCAAAAGAAACTACATTTTTATCTTGAAATTAAAATCATTAGAGCTAAGCTTAAATGCACCTTTGCAAATGAAAAGAACTATGACAATATGCTCTTGCCAAGGGAAATTTTTATTTACTCCCTCAGCAAGGTAGATGAATGAATAAATGAATGAACAAATACATAGAAAAATAAATGTGTTTGCTCAGGTTTTAATCACTGGGTTGCACATCACACATTGTCTTAAATAATTCCTTTTATGGGATAATAGTAGAAAAATGGTTTATTTCTCTATTCAAAAGAAGATGGCAGCTAAGAAATAATAATGAGGGGAGGGGGCTTGAGAGATGGCTCAGCAGTTAAGTCCACTGGTGGCTCTTCCATAAGTCCTGAGTCCCAGCAACCAAATGGTGGCTCACAACCACATATAATGAGATCTAATGCCTTCTGGCGTGTCTGAAGACAGTGACACTGTACTCATATACATAAAATAAACAAATCTTTTAAAAAAAGAAATGATAGTAATTTTATTTCTTTGTCTTCCCATGAGACGCGAGCTTATCTAAAGACCATCCAGAGACTTCCCCACCTGGGTATCTAGCCCATACACAACCACCAAACCCAGACACTATTGTATATGCCAGCAAGATTTTGCTGATAGGACACTGACATAGCTCTCTCTTGTGAGGCTATGCCAATGCATGGCAAATACAGAAGTGTATGCTCACAGTCATCTATTGGATGGAACACAGGGCCCCTAATGAAGGAGCTAGAGAAAGTACCCAAGGAGCTAAAGGGGTCTGCAACCCTATAGGATGAACAACAAAATTTTCTCCTTTTCAATTTACCTCACATATAAAATAACAATTTTATGACACTCACTGAGCTCTTCAGCAACTTCTCTTATAAATTTAAGATCACCTCAGATGATTGTTCTCAGATGGTAGTTTTAAACTTCTCTAAGTTCTTGTTGTTTCCTTTGAAAAAAACTGTTGAATACTCTGTATGTGAAATTTTTAGTTCTAAAACTAAGATGAATTGTTGTATTTAGAAATATTCCTACCATTTTATGACCCATTTTAAACTAGAACTAAGAAAGTCCTTATTATTTTATTTTGTCTGATATCATTTCCATTGTAGAATCATAAATAAAATAACAAGAAGTAAACCCTTAGTAAAAAAATCTCAGTAGTATGTATTAAAATATCTAACACATAAATTTATTAAAAATGAATTCCAACATCAAACATTGTGAAATCCACAGGTATTTTTGCATCAACCTAAAATTATTAGAAATATTTTAATAGAAGGAGGAAGAGGAACACATTATTAGTTGGAGCACTAAAAGGAAACAGGGTTAAGACATGTCTTTGATAACAATAATGTTTATAATTATATGTCTTTTTCATATTAATCCCTTTAGAAATTTAAAATGTTAAAAAATGAATCTTAATCATGTGTTTTTCTAAATACACAGCAAGATAGTTGAACATGTGTACTTAATCATATGCCTTTATGCATTCGATTCAGAAGGGTAAATGTTGATGTAAATGTAGAATGTTCAAAAATTTAACCCAAGTACTTGCCTGTATCATTAGTTATGTAAAGACTAATTGAACTACCAATCCCTATTGTTACTTGACTGCTAAAACAAAAAAAAATGTTTTAGTAAATTGAAAAAAATCATTGCGTTCTTATATTAAAAATTAGAATTATTTGTATAATGAATTATTGAATGAAGTGTAAAACATACCTTAGATTTAAATATAAATATATTAATGTTACAAAGCCATTGGTCCATTAATTTAATTCATATAAGATATCACAACATAGTTAATTAGTAGCTAAATGTTAATAAAGATGAGAAATTCAATGTTGTTACAATTTTGTACAGTTTGCTTTTTGTTATTGTTTTCCAGGCTATATATTATAGAATTGACATCATCTTGAAATTAACTATATAATAGCACAGTTACATAAAATTTCAAGTTAGAGAAATATTTCAAAATGATTACATTGTCATCTATTCAAATCTTTCTGGTTGTATGTATGTATGTATGTATGTATGTATGTATGTATGTATATATGTATGTATTTAGGTATTTGGAGACAGGGTCTCTCTGTGTAGCCCTGGCTGTCCTGGAGCTCACTCTGTAGAACAGGCTGGCCTCGAACTCAGAAATCTATCTGCCTCTGCCTCCTAAGTGCTGGGATTAAAAGCGTGTGCCACTGCTGCCTGGCTCTGGTTACCTTAATTGAGAATTTTATGTATGAACACAATATACCTAGTTCAAATGTAACCTCTTTTTCACTTCCAGTTTTATAAATCCATGAGTTCACTTTGTGTTTGCACATATTCTAGTAGATGGCCATATATTTCTATTTAGCCTCTCAGGGAGCAGATCTCTGAGGAGAATGGACTCCCAGAATTTATCAATTTTCAATAGCTTTCCAGCTAGGGTTGGAATTTTTTAAGAAAATATTTTGAAATATTTTTTAATTACAAATAAATGAAATTTGTCTTGAAGCATGATGTACTATGAATAACACTCTTAATATAATAAAAGTAAACTATACTGTTGCATTTGATAAAAGTATTTGACTCATAAAGAGTCAAATGAAGTACTAAGGTTGAGATTTCTTCTTTCTCACCAGACCAGAAATTCCTGAGGCAGTTTTTGTGAGAACAACAAAGATCATCTTGCACAACAAGTCTACTTCTGTATTTAAATTTGATGACCAAGAACCTGGAAATCCATGTATCACAAAGATATGTTGCTGCAAAGGGAACACCACAGGCACACCACAGTCTAACCAAGAACACAATAGGTCTCCAAACACTTGATTCATTATGTAACTAGCAGTGTAGAATAACCAGATCTTAAAGCATTGCAATTAATAACTTCAAGAACTCCTCTGATGTTGCTTCAGGAACATCTTTAACTTTGACTGCTAATGGGCTTCTAGCAAGTATCAATGAAGTGTCAGGCAGATTTGGAAACAACAATGGAATTTTGTCTGCAAGCATGTGCAAGTGCTCTTTCACTGAAATTATCAATATAATCCTTTTTATCTATCTCAATAACTTGTTCCTCAAAAAAAAAATCTAAGGTAGCCAACAAGTGAATGTTATTTTCATTCAACTCTTTTTCTACTTTGATTTTTTAATTATTTTATTTATTTACATTCCAGAATTTGCACCCTCCCAGTTGCCCCTGTCATAATTCTTCATCCCATTCACCCGCCACTATGCCTCTGAGAGGATACTCCCCCTCTCCCTCCTTCCTGGTTATCCCCCCTCCATGGAGCCTCAAGTCTATACAGGATTAGGTGCATCATTTCCTACTGAGGCCAGACAGTGCACTCCTCTGCTCAATATGTTCTGGGGGCCTTGGACCAGCCCAGGTATGCTCTTTGGTTGGTTGCTTAGTCTCTAGGAGCTCTTATGGGTCCAGGTCAGTTAAGACTTTTGGTCTTCCTAGGTGGTTGTCATCCCCTTCAGCTCCCTCAATCCTTCCCCTAATTCTTTCATAGAGGTCCTCAACTTCATTCTAATGCTTGGCTTTAAGCATCTGTTTCAGTAAGCTGCTGGTAGAGCCTCTCAGAGAACAGTCATGCTAGGCTTCTGTTATAAGGACACAATAGCATCAATAATAGTGTCAGGCCTTGGTGCTCCCCCATCCCTTCCAATGGGATGAATCCTAAGTTGGGCCAGTCACTGGACAGTCTCCATCAATCTCTTCTCCATTATTGTCCCTCCACTTCTTTTAGAAAGGATCAATTCTGGGTCAAAATTTTGAAAGTGGGTTGATAATCCTGTCCCTCCACTTGGAGCCCTTGCATCTACTGGATGTGTTCTCTTAAGGTTTCCTATCTACACTGTTGGGCCTTTTGGCTAAGGTCACCCCCATTGAGTCCTGGAAGTTTATCACATCCCAGTTCTCTGGTACTTTCTAGAGAGTGCCCACAACTCCACCCCAAAACTGCATATTTTTATTAATTCTCCTGGACCTCTGGGTTTCTTTTCTGTTCTCCACATACCTCATCCTGCCCTTCTTTTCTTTTCCTTCTTTTCTTCTCCCACTCAAATATTTAATGCTTTCTTTGCCACCTGTGGGATGATAGTAGTTTCTAATACTGATGAAAGGATGACCTTTCCAGTAAGAATGATGGTAAACAAGGAAAGAGCAGCAGTTTTCTTTTTCTTCTACAATGTTCTTATAGACTGTCACAAAACAGTTTGGCCAAGATTAAGGAGTGTCTTACTACTTCACATAGGAAAACCACTGGTGTGCCCATACATCTGGGGTTTAGCTAATTCCAGATGTAGTCAACTTGACAACCAAGGAAGATAATCACAATTGTAAAATGGAAATCTCAAATAAGGTTTAAGAGACACACTAATCTATGGTATAGAAATAAACAATTTAATGCTACTCCAGTTTAGCAGAATAATTGTATTAGATCCTACCTGAGGGCTTATGACATATCCAATAATGAGTTTTGTCATTGTTAAGTACCAGAAATGATTTCCAGGTTTTGGAGTATGCTATATATCCAATTGAAAGTGTTTGATTAATTCCATATCATTTATTTCAGGGCTGGATAAATGGGCATGCCATGCTAGTCGAGTAGTTACAGTTTGTTGTGTCTACAGGTGAGTAATATTTTTAATATATTTCATCTCTGGTAGCATAAATATAATCTTGTGGAACTATGACTATAAGCCCATATGAATGATACTTCTGGGTCATACCAGCTTAAGCTTTTCATTTTCTTTGATTCAGGTATGTTGCATCTTCATTAACTGAGTCTGATGATAGTGTTGTGATCATAAATGAATATTCCAACAAAACCATTGTAGAATACAAAAGATTCCCATGGGTAGAATCAGAATACTTGAAGATTCCTCAGCCTATATTAAATATCTACTCTAACTCAAAAAGTGAGTTAGTCACTACTTCTTATAATCTGGATTTACAATAGATTCCTACTTAGTATTTTCCAATGATATGTCTCAAACATTTCCAACAACCTTTAATCTTTTTGTAAAGTAAGATAAAAATGATTACATTATTTGATCTTAAGGAAAAGAGATCTGCTACCAATGAAAAATAAAGAAAAGTAAATATCATTTGAAGACATGATAAAAGGCAAATGGCCAGATGAAAAGCAATGAGAACTGTCAGCAAATGAAATTAGTAATGGAGAATTAAAAGACAAAAGACCCTAGTAAAAGAAAGAAAACATTAAGAAAGTTTCTATATGTTCTTAGGTTAGTAATTAATGTACATTTCCTTAAGTAAATATGTACAACTACTCACTAGTTTTCATTGGTATGGTTTATATCTAATATATTTAAGTCTCCTCATCTCATTATGAGGGTGTGTGTGTGTGTGTGTGTGTGTGTGTGTGTGTGTGTGTNGTGTGTGTGTATGTGTGTGTGTGTGTGTGTGTGTGTGTGTGGAGTAGTAGTAGTAGTAGTAGTAGTAGTAGTAGAAAAAATACTTTTGACATTTTATCAGGAAATATGCCAGGAGGCAATGAGTCAAAGATTAAGCACAGTTTCTAGTCTCTCAGGGGACCTGACATTGTTTCCTGGCTCCTATGTTGCAATGTAGGAAGACTCTCATTGAACCTCTAGTTCTGGCTCCAAGAAACTTGTAATTCTCTTCTAACCTGTGAGGACGCATTCACATAAATGTCACACACACACCCAAACACACATACATAAAAAAATAAATAAATCATTAAAATAAATCAATCTAGCACCTACTTCTCACCAGCACTATATTTGGTCAGTTAATATAGTAAATGGAAAGTTAAAAATATCACTGGGCACTTTCATTTTATATTCTGCTACACAAGGTAATTAAGCAGAGGTTCTCAAAAAGAAATAAGAAAAATGATGTCAACTAAGTCCTACAGCTAAAGAAGCACTATTATAAAAAAAAAATCAATTCTCAGAAACACAGGAAGCTGCCTTTCAGAAATGATAACAAAGCACATGGTGGCAACAATCCCACTGTTTATTCATTTCTCAAAATAGTACAAGCATTTTCACGAAAAGACAAGTTATTCATTATAAAATGTCCCCAAGGAATAGATTTTCTCTAAGAGGGCTCCAAATTTCTCCTTTGCAAAAGAAACCAATTTCAAAAACTAATGTGAAAAATGTAGCAAGAACAATTCAGCTGCTCTGAGCTTGCATACTGCCTTTACAGTGTATGTACATGGATATTTGAAGAGCGTTTAAAGTATAATTTGACTGACTAGATATTTTCACTGAATACTTAGCTGCATAGGATATTTGGAATCTCATTCATTGTTAACTCTAGCCACTTACAGAAATGTATAATAGCAGCACTGTATGTTTTATGTTAATCCTTATTCAAACTTTAGATAAATGAATGCTATGAAATTGGTGTATAGAGCCTCCTCAAGCTCTAAATTCTTAAATATATGAGAATCACACTACAATATAAGCACTTCAATGTTTGATAAGTGCATCAACATAGCATTATTTTAACACCTGTTAGTAGTGATTGTAGATTAAGGTTTTCAGAGCCATATATCATGATGCTAATTTAGAAAAGAACGAATAGCCGGGCATGGTGGTGCACACCTTTAATCCCAGCACTTGGGAGGCAGAGGCATGGGGGATTTCTGAGTTCGAGGCCAGCCTAGACTATAAAGTGAGTTCCAGGACAGCCAGAGCTATACAGAGAAACCCTGTCTCGAAAAAAAAGCAAAAAAACAAAACAAAACCAAAAAAGAACGAATATCACTTTTCTTAAATATGTTGACATAATTATAGACAGTGGAGGCATCCTAATGTAAAAGTGGATGTTGCGACTCTAATAGGGTAATATTTTCTGCTCTGTAACTGAACTCAGACATTGTTATTTGGATTACAAATATAACTTTTTAAATGTTTCAAGGTACATTTCCTTTTAAAAGTCGGTGTTTTTCTTTAATTGTGAGTTAATTACTTTTGGCAATGTCTCCTATGTACATATTGATTCAATAAGAGATATAACATTATAAATTAACAATCACTCAATGTGGTATCAAATATCACCAATAGACAAATTAATTTGGACTCTGGTTTGGTTTCTTTGCTGCCCATAAAAAAAAAACCTATCTCTCATAGAATATACCCATCAAGCATATATTTGATTATCTGTACATCATTTACATGGTGTAAAATATTCTACATCTCTCTATAAAATCAAAAATGATAAAAAATATATATTTACTCACACTGCCTTCTGGAATACACCACTATTTATTTATATGAAATATTGGATATAATATGGTATGGAATTTTTCTTAATTATTTTCACATTGGAAAAGATCTGTCTATTGCTTAATTGATGTCTCTGCTTATACATTCCTTGAATTCATTTTTAACTATGGAAAATGTACAAAATTAGATTTTGCTATATTTTTGAATACTTAAAACAACAGGAACCCATAACCAGGCAAAATTTAAAATAAAAAATGCAATAATCAAACTCAGAGGAACCACAAATAAAACCTGACTGTAGGAAATCCTAGGATACTACAGAAAATTAGTCTAAAACTGAAGAGATTTTATATTTAGTTTCTCATCTTAATCTTCCTTTTTAAAGTTTACTTCATCAAAAAAGTGTTCCACTAGAAAGAAAAGAAATGTCCTTTCTATCAAATCAACCATAACGAAAAGGGAACTGAAGAAACAGAAATATCAAATCAACAACAAATAGAAATATTGTCACCCATTGAAAAACCCAAATACAACTGTCCTACCCAAAGAATGTACTAATAAAATGAGTCCTGCTGACCTTCTGCTATACTCATAGACCAGTATGCTGCCCAGCCATTATCAGAGAAGCCTCTTTGTACGGCAGAGAACAAATACAGAGACTGACAGACCGACAGACATTACGCAGAGTAAGAGACCTTGAAACAGTCAGCGCTAAACAAGAAGTCTCCATCATCACTTCTCAAAGAGGATCTCACTGAGAAAACAACAGAAAATGAATTCAAAACTCTCTGTGTGTGTGTGTGTGTGTGTGTGTGTGTGTGTGTGTGTGGTGTGTGTGTGTGTGTGTGTGTGTGTGTGATTTAGTGTTTCTAAGAGATTCATGAGTGTGCCAATGAGTAGGTCTCTCTGTTTCTTTTTTCTTCTTTAATTGATTCTTGTCATATATTATATCCAGCTAAAGTTTCCCCTTCCCATTCTCCTCCCAGTCACACCATCTGCTGCCACCTGTTCTCTGCCTCAGACCAGCTCCTCTTCTTTTTCACTTCAGAAAAGAGTATGCCTCAGGCTCTTTCTATAAAAGGATTAAAAGGCTAATAAATCAAACTTCTAACAAACAATTTTCTGGAAAAAAATGTCAGTTTCACCTATCATGTCTTTTGCTCTGTATACTGGTTCTGATAATTATGATATAAAATATCAAGACAGACATCAACTCCTTCAAAACATCACTTTATTGTAAAGTTTGTTGTTGTTGTTGTTGTTGTTGTTGTGTTTTTCAGGAGACCCAAATCCATGAAATGGTACCACCTATGCTCAAGGGAAGTCTTCCTGTCTTCATTACTCTAAGCTAGACAACTCTTCACACCCATGCCAAGGTTTGTTTCTTTAATGAGTCTCTATGCTGGTAGGTGACAACGTTAAGCATCACCTTTTATAATTAAAGCAAAAGAAAAGTTTGCTAATTTTACATACAATCATGCATATCTGTGGAAAATTTAAATCCACGGGGAAAAATATGTATATTTACATGTAAAATGAAATTATTAAATATGATTTAAATATATGAAAATATACTATTTATGTTTCTGGCTAATAATATATATTGTTTTCCACAGCTTTATACAATGTGTCCAAATCACACATATTCAAGCAATGTTAGTTTCCATTAAATGTCTCTATTGTACTTAGAGTAATAATGCAATAATAATAATATATTAAACACTGTGTTTTTATTTAAATATGGACTATTATATATTATATGCAAAAGGTATAATTTGAAAATTATAAATCGCAATACAATTTAAAACACTCACATTTGTCCTGTAAATTAAAATAATTTATATAATAAGGAGAAACACTTTAAAGTCAAAAACTTTCAGATTAGAATTTTTGACATTTTATTCTATATCTGCTTAGGTAAATCATGAAATGGGATCATTCATTGTGATTCATAGTCTACTTCCACAGATGACAATATGCTGAAGGAAATCAGTGGAATTGTTGAGTCTTGTAATAATAATCTCTAACTATACAGATACAGAAGGCATCTATGTGTCATGATAGCATTTATGTCCCAGACCGAAACCTCATATTTTTAACTAAATTGATTTGAAGTGTTGCTTTTTCTGTCATTCAGTTTAATTTGACTGTGCATATCACATATTATAACTATATGTGTTGATATAAACATAATTGCTGAAAATATTGGTTTGATTTTAGGAAATATTTGCCAAATTCAACACAAATGACTATTCTTAAATTCTTTATTACTAAGGAAGACAATATTAGCTCAAAAGAACATCAAGTAATATATTAATAATTTTTCAATATGAAAAGTTAATAAAAATACTTTGCTTAATTAAAAAAGCACAGTATACATGTCCTTCTTTAAGATAAATATATATGGATTTATCTTGAGCTTCCATGTCTTTAAATAATTTCTGGCTTAATTTTCAACAATAACAGCCTACCTGTACTCCTTATGACATATTAAACACTTCTTTCATTCTATCCACACATTGCCAAAAAATAAGTACATACATCACAGAGAAAAGTGTAGTATATTCTGGAAATATCTTTCAATGAAAAATTTTGTATTTATCATTTACTTTTTCTATTTTCTCTCTTTATTTTCCTGGACTTAAAACAGAGAACACAGACTAATTTTTGACAAAGATTTCTACAACTTCTTGTCTTAACAATTGTTGCTATTATTCCATAAATACATTATAATTAATATATAGTGAATTTGAGGTTTTACCAAGGTAGCTTTATTTTGGACATGTTCCTATTTGCCTGCAAGCACTAGTGCACACTAGCCATACAACTTTGTGAGGTAACTTAATGATATAATAATATCAAATTCTAGTTAAGCAATTATGGCAAGTATTACTATTTTAATATTTGCTATTCCACACAAACACACCCAACAGAGGATGGTGACTTTTGAAAGGAGCTAGGTAAGGACTTTCTTATTGGTATATGTATTGCAACGTAATAGTTGAATTCTTAGGAGAAGCATTAGAAGACCTTATATCTATCTTCACTCTCTCAAATATAATCCCTGATAGACACAGTGGCTCATGTAGGTAAAAATGAAAGTTTGACCAAGAAATTTGATTTTTAAATCTTATTTGTTTAGTTTTTAAGCAATTTTTCACATGAGTGTATCGAGACATGATTAAATAAGAATATAATGTGAGAGATATTTGGAAAAACACATTGTTTTCCAATTTTGTAACCATAGGAGTAATGAAACAATCAAAAGAGACTTATCCTGTATTATATATACACACACTGCTAGTATGAAAAAGGAATAATAGAATAAAAACAAGAATAGTGCTTTTCTGTTGTAGCTATTTAGACCTCTACTTAGTAAAAGAATGCAAATATTGGTTATATATAGTATGTGACATGCGTACAATCTTTAAGACAATTATAAGAATCTTTTAAAATATATAACCAGCAGCATTCATTTTAACATGAATTTATTCATGTTTCTAGACTTCTCAATACTTAAAATTAATCTGAATCATCCCTTAACTTAATTGAAATTTTAGTATTTCAATAAACTTGAGACTACAGTGGCACTCATACTTATTGAATGTAATATATGTAAATATATTGTTTTTCAAAAATAGTTCATATGCTTCACTCACACACACACACGCACACACACACACACACAAATTCTTTGTATTCTAGAGTAGTTATTTAATGATTTAAATTGTGCCACATGTTATAAAGAATAAGTCTAAAAGATACTATTAGGTCTAGGGAGATAGCTCAGTAGTAAGGGCAATGCTAGGCCAGCATGAGACCCTGACTCCATCCAACATCGACACAAAAACCTGAGCATGGCTGTCTGCTTGTGACCACAGTACCTAAGATGGATAGTGCTGACTTATGTGAGTGAACCAGTAAAAGAGGAAGAGGAAAATAGAGTAATATAGTCCCCTGCTGGGTCCTTAGCACAATCACAAACACTGAAGTGACACTCATCAAGTAACATAAGGAGGGAGGGTGGTAAGGGAGAATTACAACAAGAACATGATCGTGTAGACTAATTAAAATTACAAGGATTAAAGGAATTTGGAGCATACTTCATAACGGTAAGTAATATAATAGTTGTAGTACATTAACTGCAATAGTTGAATGTTGACTAAATAATATATTTAATCCAGAGTTTATAAACTTAAGTTTTCTTGCCATGCCACAGTTTAAGCAATCAGGTACAAAATAATCTGCAGAAATATTACCAAGAATAAATAAACCCAGTAGAGCTATTTTGCATCTCTTATCCAGATAAAATTGAAAATTTGAAATAAATGATGAATGTTGACAGATTAATAAATTTAGATATGAAACTTTAAAAAGAGCAGATAAATGCACACAGTTCTTGCATAGATGTGTACAAGTAGAGAAAACAGAAAATATTTCTTGTTTAAAATGATGTAATGAAATATCTGAGATAACTAAGATAAAAAGATTTACCCATTTAATAAGGGCAGTGATTTGACTATATCCACTTAATTTCATGTGTTGTAGAAAGTAGAGAGATAAAAATTTAAAGAGGTGATTGGATTATGGGAGGTCGCCTTCTTGAATTATACTGCAAATTAATTATTTCAGTATAGGTTCACCCTAATGAGAAATTTTGACCTGATTAGACCACCTCCAGCTAGCAGACAGGACCCCAAGTAGAGGGACAGGATCATCAACCCACTGTCAAAATTTGTCACACAGAATTGTTCCTATCTAAAAGAATTTCTTTTGCAGTTAGAACAGTATTTGATAACTGACTATAATACCACAGAATTCATCTTTCAAATGATAATGAATAGTGATTTCTAATTTCTATCATGTCTCAATTATGGTTCATTTAACATAGTGTTACTATTCTTTGGTGTCTCTTCATATCCTACCTCTTTTTGTTCACACACACACACACACACACACACACATACATACAAAGAGAGAGAGAGAGAGAGAGAGAGAGAGAGAGAGAGGGGGGGGGAGGGAGAATTTACATGCCTAAATGGTTTTCTTTATTAGGTACTCTCAAGTAGTCACTTAAAATTGGAAAAATTTACATTTTTGGAGTACTAAAAAGAAAATATTCCAGGATAAGTAATAAAATAATAAGATAAACTCATGATATTTCTATTTTGGAATATATAGATATCTTAATATTAATCTTAATATTAGGTGAGAATTTAGTGATCATGGAAATTGAACGGAATAATGGAACAGATTATTTAGAATATATATATATATATATATATATATATATATATATATATATATATATGTATGTATGGCATTAGGCTATACACAGTCAGTCTGGTCTTCAGTCAAGCTGAAGTCTGAACCCCAGAGTGGTGATAATTCACCTACAAGGCAAGGTAGGCGTTCCCTGATGTCTCCTGGACTCAAGGCTCCTGTCGAAGTTACTACCCCCACAGCTCCCACTGGAAAGCATGGCTAGCAGACATGTAGACAATGTCCCAAGCTTCTGACCTTCAGGCTAGATTCCTCCCAGTTACCTAACAACACCATAGCTAAGAGGGGCTGCTTTGCTCCACCACATTCTTTTGTCTTACTCTCATCATATCCTTTCCTCTCCTCTCCTCTTAGTCTCCTCTCACTCTCTTACTCTCTCTCCCTCTTGCTCTCTCCCTCTTACTCTAGCCTTCCTTCTCTCTTTGTTTTCCCCCTTTCTCCTCTTGGCCATGGCCTCTCTCTCTCTCTCTCTCTCTCTCTCTCTCTCTCT
>NC_034593.1:63836520-63843773 GCF_900095145.1 Mus pahari
TTTTTTTTTTTGAGACAGGGTTTCTCTGTATAGCCCTGGCTGTCCTGGAATTCACTTTGTAGACCAGGCTGGCCTCAAACTCAGAAATCTGCCTGTCTCTGCCTCCCGAGTGCTGGGATTAAAGGCATGCACCACCACCGCCTGGCCAAGAGTTCTCTTTCTGTATACTTGGTATTGCTTCCTATCTTTAGTATATGTGTTAATAGAAATCCTTAGTAAAGAATTTTGTGTGCTAATCATGTTCACATGGAGAAATAAGAAAACTTCTGCATTGTTGGTGGTATCACAAACTGCTACAACCAATTATGAGATCAATCTGGAGATTCATCAGAAAGTAGGAAATAGTATAAGCAATCAAAGATATTTTAAAATATGTTAAATATATATTTTTTATCTAAGTTTAAAAAAATCTACCTGAAGATCCAGCTATACCACTTTTGGGCATATACCCAAAAGATGCCCCATCATGCGACAGGGGTATATGTTCCATTATTCATAGCAGCCTTGTTTGTTATAGCCAGAAGCTGGAAAAAATCCAGATGTCCCACAACAGAATAATGGATACAGAAAATGTGGTTCACTTATACAATGAAGGAGGACATCCTGAGCTTTGCAGGCAAGTGGATGGAAATAGAAAATATCATCCTGAGTGAAGTAACTCATACCCAAAAGGACATGCATGGTATGTACTCACTAATAAGTAGATATTACTCCCCCCCCAAAAAAAAAGTACTGAATACCCCGGATAAGGTCCAAATAACTCAAAAACATTAGCAAGCTGAACTGCCCAACTGAGGACACCTTAATCCTACTTCGGAGGGAGAAGAAAGCAATCACAGGAGGAGGGAGGGAGGAACCTGGGAGGGAAAGGGAAGAAGGAGGGGGATGGGGGAACATGATCAGGTATTGGGTGGGACAAAAGGACTGAAACCCTGAAGGCCAACATAAAGAATGGATATAGGTAACCTCAGGAGGTAAGAGGTAAGGAGACTCTCCAGAATATACCAGAACCTGGGAGGTGAAAGAATCTCAGGACCTAGATGAAATGTCCTACAGTGGGGAGTGGGAACTTGTAGATTCTACCTCCACAAGGACCATTGTAGATTTTTCACAAAACAAGTGTAAAGGAATGCTAACTCACCATTTGAATACTCCCTGTTTTTTAAGCACTTTAAATTTTGTCTTTGGAGTGTCCATATCCTTCTAAACACTAAGAGGTGACTTCAGGCAAAAAAACAAAAACAAAAACAAAAACATAAAATGAACACACTACAGATTAAAACTGCTATATTTAAATTAAGAAGAAAGTCACATTTTTCCAAAAGAGAAAAGTTATCTTGGCTCTTAGAAGATCGATTTAATTTCCTTAGCCCCATGGCACTCTAGGAAAATGGACATCTCAATTATCTTCATAAATTCCAAATAGTTTCATTGCAGAGGCCATTCTTTCTTTGTAAAGTAAATTAAACAATTTTATGTTTTAGAATGGTCCTCCTGTTGTCTTAAAATATCTTTAAAGTGAACTTAAAATTAGTCCGAGTGAAGTTTGTATCCAGCCATTTTGCTAAAGGTGCTTATCAGTTGTAGTTCTCTGACAGAATTTTTTGGATTACTTGTGCATACTACCATCATGCAAGTAACGATATGTTGACTTCTTCATTTCCAATTTGTATACCCTTGGTTACCTTTAGTTGTCCTATTGTTGTAGCTAGAACTTCCAGTACAATATTGTATAGCAATGTCGAGAGAAGGCAGTCTTGTCTCTGATTTTAGTGAACTTACTTTAAGTTTCTTTGTATTTAATTTGAGATTGGCTATTGGCTTGCTATATATTGCCTTTATTGTATTTAGATGTATGTGTGCTTTGTTTTCCTGATCTCTCAAGACTTTTAACATCAACAGTTATTAGATTTTGTCAAAGGCTTTTTCACCATCTAATGTGATGATCATATAGGTTTTTTTTTTTTCCAGTTTGTTTAAATGATAGATTACATTGTGGATTATTGTATGTCGAACCATCCATTCACCCCTAGAATGAGGCCTATTTGATCATGGTGGATGATGTTTTCAATGTATGTACTTCAATTCAGTTTGTGAATATTTTATTAAGTAGTTTTACATGAATATTAATGGAAATTGGTCTGAAATTCTCTTTATTTATTCTTTCCCTGGTTTAGATATAAGGGTAACTGCGACCTCATAGAATTGGTTTGCTAATGTTACTTCCATTTTTATTTTGTGGAATAGCTGGAGGAGTATTTGTATCAGCTCTTCTTTGAAGGTCTTACAGAATTTTGCAACAGAACCAGATTCTGGACTTTTTTCTTAGGAGACTTTTAATGATTGCTTCTATTTTCTTAGGGATTATAGAGCTGTTTCAATTGCTTACCTAATCTTGATTTAACTTTAGTAAATGGTATCCATCAAGGAAATTATCCTTAGTTTGACTTTTCCAATTTTGTGGCAGACATTTTGGAAGAACTACTGATTCTTTAAATCAAGAACTGGCAGCTCATGCTGGTGAGGATGCAGAGCAGGAGGAGTACTACTTCTTTGTTGCTGGGTGTTGGGGCCTCCACTGGCAACTCCCTCTAAGCATGGTATTGCACCCCTTACAGACACGCTAAGAGTTGCTCCCCGGACGTCCCAGAACACAGCGTTCTCATCACTGCCCACTGTCAACGCCCACTAGTCGCCAGGACCAATCGTCACCGCCTACTCGTTTGGACCCGCCTTCTGGACACAGCTCCGCTGAGGATTGGACCGCGCGCCATTGGGACATATAGATTGAGAATGCAACATTGAGAGAGACACACAGCAGAGACAATGGGACATGCGGGAGAGGGTTGGGTTCTCCCATGTGTAATTAATAAATAATGTTCTTTCTTGCAGCTCATCCCTATTTCAGGAAGTTTAGCTCTTCAGTACGAACCCAGTCCAAGGTGTTTTTTGCCCATGCAGACAAGGCGCCTGTAGCGTGATGCAGAAAAACACACTGGGAGTGCAAACTTGCATGGACACTTTGGAGATCAATTTGCCAGTTTCTCAGAAAGTTGGGAATAGTTCTACCTCGAGACACAGAGTACTACTCCTGGGATATACCCAAAATAAGATCAATCATCCCAAAAGGACACACGTTCAACCATGTTCATAGCAACTTTATTAGTGACAGCCAGAAACTGCAAACAACCTACATGCCCCTGAACTAAAGAATGGATAAAAAGGTAAGTATGTTTACACTATGGATATTTCTCTGCTAATAAAAACTACGACACCATTAAAATTTGAAGGCACATTAATAAAAGATTAGAAAAGATCATCCTGACTGAAGTAATCAAGATAACAAAAGACAAATATGCTTCATACTCATTTATAAGTGGAAATTAGCTAAAAAATACAGGATAATCATGCTACACTCCATAGACCTAAAGAGGCTGAATAACAAAGAGAACTTACAGGAAAATGCTTGAATCTCACTGAGAAGGAAAAATAAAAGTGTGATCAGAGTAGAAGAGGTATAGGGAGGGTTACAGGTGGGATCAGTTGTAAGAAGGACAGAGGGAGCAACTTGATTTGGTGTCAAGGCACATCTGTGACTTGATAGAAATGTAGGAAAATGAAAAGTTCCAAGAATCTATGGAGTTGGCCCTAGCTAAGTCTCCTAACAAGAGTGAAATGGAACCTGAAACAGTTACTTCCTATAACTAGGCAAGTCTTGTGAAAATGGAGGAGTGCTGACACCAATACAGTCACAAAATGTATGACCCTGAATTTTTCATGCTTACAAAAATTGTGCAAAGATATGGCCAAACAGTGACTGGTCCAGTTTGAGACCAATACCATGAGAGAGAGCCCACCACTGACACTATTAATTCTGTTCTGCTATACTTGCAGACAGGAGCCTACCATAACAGTCATCTGAAAGAGTCTGTCCAGTAGGTGATGGAATCAGCTACAGAGACCCACAGTCAAACTTTAGGCAGAGCTCTAGGAATCTTGTGGAAGATAGAGAAGAAGGATTGAAGGTTCCAAACAGATCAAGGATACTACAAAAAAAAAAAAAAAAAAAAAAAAAAAAAAAAAAAAAAAAAAAAAAAAAAAAAAACAGAATCAACTAAACTGGTTCAGTATGGGATCACNATTGAAGGTTCCAAACAGATCAAGGATACTACAAGAACCCAAAAAAAAAAAAAAAAAAAAACAAACAAACAAACAAACAAAAAACTACAGAATCAACTAAACTGGTTCAGTATGGGATCACTGAGACTCAACCACTAACCAGAGAGCATATGAGATGGGCCTAGCTCCTCTTCATCTATGTAGTGGAAGTACAGCTTGGTGTCCATGTAGTACCTTTAACAGTAGGAGCAGGAGCTGGCAATGAGTCTGTTGCCTGCCTTCAGATCACTTTCCTCTTACTGGGCTGCCTTGTCTAGTCTTAACAGAAGAAGTTGCACCTAGTCATAATGAATTTTGATAGGTCAAAGTATTTGATATCCATGGGAGAAGGGGAAGTGAGAAAAGGGTATTGGGAGAAGTACAGCTATGTGAAGCTGTAATTGGGATGTAAAGTAAATAAGTTAATTAATGAAAAATGTAGTCTGGTGGAATTTGATTAAAATTGAATGGTGTACACTTTGTGTGTTTCTTCATCTACTGAAACATCGTTATCCTACTTTGTTCTATTTTACTTAGTTATTAACTTGATTACATTTTTAAAATATTAATTAAATCACTATTAAGTATATTGAAATATTTTTAGAATGTGTAATATATTACTCTTATCAATGCATATAAATTTGAATTGCACCTAAAATTTCTATATTAATAATATAGCCAACATAAACAGTCCTATTTATGAGATTAATTTAATTCCATGTTTATTTTAAGGGAAAAGGCACAGTTAATTTTAAACTTAAAGTTTAATGTGTCCATATATTAGGTAATTCAAATGTTTAAATGGTTAACATAATCAAAATGATTAAAATCATGCACTAGACTCAACCATAATTATGGTGGGAATTTTGTATATATGTTGAAGTTGTCGCTCCCCATTCCTTCGGCCAAGCACTGCCACACATGCTTTGAAGCACATTTTTCTTTTTTCACTAATTGTTATTGCATGCCTATATTTATATGCATTCCTATATATTTGTAAATATATGCTGTTCATTCCATGTAAAGCAATTCTAGTTCTTTGAGTGATCTTTCAAAAAAACTAAAGGGAAGAGAGGTAGAAGATACGTGTAGTGAATCTCTAGCCTTCTAATGTGCACATTCATGACATTCATTTTTCACATACATACATATATACCAGACACATATGCATACAACATACAAACATAGACAAAAACAATTAAATGTACAGAAATTCTGAAAATTTGTGTTTTTGAATCAATGTCAGATTTTAAGTCAAATAGTATATAAATAAATAGACATATTAGTCAAGGAGTTTGGAAAGGCATCTCAGAAACTGAACCTTCTAAAATTCTGTTATTTAAAGTTATGTATCATACAAGACAATTAATTTGAAACTAATTATATTTACAATGCATTTGAATATAAATAAGACTCTCAACATAAACCTCATTTGTTATACAGAATGAAACTAGATGTTTTTCTAGTCTAGTCTTTCAGTCTTCAAAATTTCTCCAACAAACAGCATGGTCATATATATCACAGCCATACCCCAGTCTCTGTTGTCAATTTCTGTTTTATGCTTGTAAAGAGGCACTATAACCTAAGCAATGCATATGGAAGAAAGCATATAACTGTAAACATGCTGACAGTCATAGATGGTTAGTCCATGATTATCATGACAGAAAGCAGATGATCATGGCACTGGAGGAGTAACTGAGAGATTTGGGTCAGGCATTAGGCAGAGAGAATAAAATTGGTTCTGGCATAAACTTTTGAAAACTCATTCTACATTTTAGGAAACCAAAGGGCATCACAAAACATTGGCTTATATTTTCAATGAGGCCTCAGTGATATATGTGCCTCAAACAATATAACATCCAAAACAAGAAAACAGGTCCTCCACCTTTCTACACTCATCCTATAAGCTAGTTAAAGATGGCTTTATGGAAGCTCATTGCCCCTGTCACAACTGTAGAATTTATAAAGATTAATAAGATAAGACCTCTATGAATAATCAAACCTTTGAAAAATTTCTATCTTTAGCTAGTAACCTATACTCTGAGAAATGTAAACTTAGTTTTCCTTAATCAAATGTCATTAGGTATAGCAAGAAACTTAGCCAATCTCATGCCCAGAATTTTTTGGCCTCTACAAAATAGACAGTATGGTTTTTTGTGTGTTTTTTTTTTTTTTTTGGTTTGTTTTGGTAATTTCTGTAATTGGGTTATTTATTGTTTGATTTTTATCTTTTCAGAGTTGGTGGGTAAGGAGGTGGGAAGATTATGGGAGAAGCTATGGCAAAAGAAATAAGAAATAGGAAAGAATATGATCAAAATATATCATATACACAAAAATGGAAAATGAACATCAGCAGTTATATCATAGTAAAATGAACAGAAGTAAAACAGATTCATATTTAAGACAATATTCATATTTAAACAGATTAACGCATAAATCGTTTAATAATGTTTATTATATATATAAACAGCTTTTATTTTTCTTCATAAACAGTAAATTTTCAAGTTGACTATAATTGATTGTAATCTTTATGGTGGCAGACACCAAACATGACTTCATTGATAGCAGTCAATTTGCTCTGATGAAGTGAGATCTCACATTGTATATTGCAGTATTTTGTAGGACAATATAATGACAGTTTTGCTAATGTGTGGCTTCAATCGAAGCCTTATCTTGGCTGCCACTCCACGTTACACATCTCTGAGCTTTTAGCACTATAGCCTTGTTATCTGTGGGCGATTTAGCTACTTGTAATCCCATTGATTTCTTGGACTTGTTTGTCCACCTAGATGGATATCCTCATCTTGGAGGCAATACTAGTGTGAAATGCTCTTTTCAGGTCAGAGTGTAGAAGTATATATACTTGTTTTGTAGGATTTTCAAGCAACTTCTTAAAATCTATGTTATAGCCTTATTTGATAGGTTTTGGCTGTTACAAAACTGTTCATACTATTTATAAGAAATGTTTCTATTGTTTGTACAAAATAAATATTAAAAGTATCTGCCAGCTTCAGTGCAGTAGCTGGATATAAAATTAACTCAAACAAATCAGTGGCCTTCCTCTACACGAAGGACAGACGGGATGAGAAAGAAAT
>NC_034593.1:63846553-63858486 GCF_900095145.1 Mus pahari
TAATCGGCCATCAGTGGGAATAGAGGCTCCTTGGTCTTCCAAACTCCATATGACCTAGCACAAGGCAAGGCCTGGGCCAAGTAGTGGGAGTAGGTGGGTAGGGGAACAGAGGTGGGGGGAGGGGTATGGGAATCTTTCGGGATAGCATTTGAAATGTAAATAAATAATAATAATAATAATAATAATAATAATATAAAATAATAATAATATAAAAAAAAGTATCTGCATTTTTAGAGTTTTGGGTTTATTTATTTATGTTATTAATTATATGAAATACAAATAATTGAATATGATGCTCAAACATATCTGGATAAGTGAACTCAATTTTTACAGATGACTACATAAAAGAAATTGGGGTCTTTAACAAACACATTTCGAAGGTTATCCAATTTCCAAACTGTTTTAGTAATTACTTATCCCTGAAGTAAAATGTTACATGTTTTATATGCTAGATAAAAACTAGTTTTTCATTGTCTTTTTGCTGATGTTTGTGAATATTTAGAAAAAAGTTACTTTAGTGTGATAAATCAGCATTATTTAATATATATATATATATATATATACATATATACATAAATGTACCTATATAATATATGTATCATATTACAAATCAAATCCTTATATACATTTTATGTATGTTTGTATGTATGCATCTATCTATCTATCGATCTATCTACACTAAAATTTACTGCTGTGGAAAGTATAATTTCTGACTATGTTAATATTTATAAATGTAGAAACTAAAATTAATGAACAGAAAACTAACAACATTGACGTTTTGTTTAGTAAATGTGGTTTGAAATTCTCTGCAGAAATCATTCCATCCCGCTGTATTGTTCTCTGAATAGTTTTCACTGTGTCCTTGTCCTTATATCCTCCTCCTTCTCCTTGTTTTCATCTTTGTCCTTTACCTTGTCCTCCTCCTGCCCTCCTGCTCTGCCTCCCCCTCTTCCTCTTCCTCATCTTCTTCCAACCATGTTTTTCCTTTAGCAGGTATTTCACCATATTCTTTCTTTTTCTACCAAGCCCAGAAAATCATGGAATAATGTGATTAGTTTCAGAAATTATGAAACCTCAGAAAATTGTAAACAAAGCAAAAAGAAACAAACAACAACAACAATGACATCAACAACAACAGCAACAACAACAAAACTACCACCACCATCGCCAAAAAAGCATTTTGGTTTTATCAGGTATCCGTTACAGCTCCAGAACACTGAATAACAAAATAACAGAGGGGCCCAGTTATATTTAAAAATACATGTACCTGAGCCACAAAAGGCTTCTTAGTCCATTGTAGATCAAATTGTTTACCTATTCAACCCTGTATGTTTTCACGTTATCAATATTTTTTCACACCTTGTTCACATCAAACATTTTTTGACTTTATTTTCCCTGCATATCATTGTTCATTTTCCTTTCAGAATACTGAAAAACTTTTATTAGCATCAAGAATTATTGGTTTTGTTGCACTGTATACAGAATCTTTCTGATTTTTTTTTTCATTATCAAGAACTCCTTTTCAATGTGTCCTGGATTTCCTGGATGTTTTGGGCTAGAAGCTTTTTGCATTTTGCATTTTCTATGACATTTTTGCTAGTGTTTTCTGTGGTGTCTTCTACACCAGAGTTATCTCTTCTATCTCTTGTATTCTGTTGCTGTTGCTTACATTTACGACTCCTGAGTTCTTTCCTGGTTTTCTATCTCCAGGGTTGTACCCTTTTGTGATTTCTTTATTGGTTCTACTTCCACTTTTAGATCCTAGATGGCTTTGTTCAATCCCTTCACTAGTTCAGTATTATTTTCCTGTACTTCTTTAAGGAACTTATGTTTTTCCTCATTAAGGGATTCTACCTGTTTATCATTGTTATCCTCTATTTCTTTAAGAGAGTTATTTATTTCCTTCTCAAAGTCCCCTATCATGTTCATGAGATGCGATTGTTACATCCAAATCTTGCTTTTTAGGTGTGTTGTGGTATGCAATGCTTGCTGTGCTGATAGAACTGGATGCTGATGATGCCAAGTAGCCTTGGTTTCTGTTGCTTAGGTTCTTGCACTTGCCTCTAGCCATTTAGTTATCTCTGGTGTTAGCTGGTCTTGCTGTCTCTAACTTTAGCTTGTCCCTCCTGAGAGCCTATGATCCTATGGTCTTAGGTGTGTCAGCACTCAGGGGAGCAAGCTCTCTTCAGGCAGAATTGGGACATGAGGTCAGCTCTAGGGCATTGCCCCTATCTAAAGAAAATACAGGAGCAAAGAGTGGAGTAGAGACTTAAGGAAAGGGCACCAAGAGACAGCCCCACCTGGGGATTCATCCCATGTGCAGTCACCAAACCCAGTCCCTATTGTTGATGCCATGAAGTGTTTGCTGACAGGATCCTGATATAGCTATCTCTTGAGAGGCTCTGCTAGAGCCTTACCAATACAGATGCAGGTGCTTACAGCCAAACCACCTGACTGAGCACAGGGACACCAATGTAGTAGTTAGGGGAAAGACTGAAGGAGCTAAAGGGGTCAATAACCCCATAGGAGGAACAACAATATCAGTGATTGGCTGCATGCATTTGCCTCTTTGTCTAACTCTGGCAGAGTCTCTCAGGTGACAGCTAAATCAGGCTCCTGTCAGCAAGCACTTCCCAGCATCTGTAAGAGCATCCAGGATTGGTGTCTGTATATGGTATGGATCCCCAAATGGGGCAGTCTCTAGATAGCCTTTCCTTCAGTCTCTACTCCACACTTTGTCTCTGTATTTCCTACCATGGGTATTTTGTTCCCCTTTCTAAGAAAGACCAATGCATGCACACTTTGATCTTCATTCTTCTTGAGCTGCATGTGGTCTATGAATTGTATTTTGGGTATTCTGAAAGTTTGCACTAATATCCACTTATCAGTGAATGCATACCTTGTGTGTTCTTTTGTGACTGGGTGACCTGACTCAGCATGATATTTTCTAGAACCATACATTTGCCTAAGAATTTCATGATGTCATTGTTTTTAATAGGTGAGTAGTGCTTCATCTTGTAAACGTACCACATTTTCTGTATCCATTTCTCTGTTGAAGAACATTGGAGTTATTTCCAGCTTCTTGCTATTATAAATAAGACTGTTATGAATACAGTGGAACATGTATCCTTGTTATATGCTGGAGCAGCTTTTGCGTATATGCTTAGGAGTGGTATAACTGGGTCCTCAGGTAATATTAAGACCAATTTTCTGAGGAACCGCCAGACTGCCTTCCAGAGTGGTTGTACCAGCTTACAATCCCACCAATAATGAAGAAGTGTTCTTCTTTCTCCACATCTTTTCCAGAATCTGCTGTCACCTGAGTTTTTTATCTTAGCCATTCTGACTGGTGTGAAGTAGAATCTCAGGGTTTTTTTTGATTTGCATTTCCCTGATGATTAGGGATTTCGAACATTTTTTCAGGTCCTTCTCAGCCATTTGGTATTTCAGGATCTAGACAGCTCAGGGGTTAAGAGCAGTAAGTGCTATTCCAGAGGTTCTGAGTTCAATTCTCAGCAACCACATGTTGGCTCACAACCATCCTCAATAGAATCTGATGCCCTATTCTGGTGTATCTGAAGACAGTAGCAGTGTATTCATAGATGTCATGTCAGATTCTTATGTTCATATGTAACAAGACTTTTCAGGTTTGAATTGTAAATCTCTCACAGAACCAAAGGAATTAGGTTAAAGAAAGTAAAATAATGTAATAGGATATCTTAGCTAGTAGTTATGCAGAGAATTAAATAGCAAAATAAAATATGTAACTTAACACTATTTGTGTATAATAAATAATGTTTTTAAACTACATAAAATGTTTATTCATTTGCATCTGCCTTTAGTTGTTATATTCCAAAATTATTCTAAAGGAAAAACATTTTAATTTTAGAATAACTACATGATTTATAAAAACTCATTTAAATAATCAGAAATTACTACTCAGAAACCTTAGATTTTTAAAGTAGGATGTATCTGATTAAGTAATATGTGATGGTATTTAAGGCTAAATGCAATTTTTAAAAAGAGTTAAAACATAAGCATATCTATAAATAATTTTTTAAAGAAATCTTAGACAATTGTAAAAATGAGCAAATCTTAATTTTGTAACTTCCATTGCAGCAATTTCAACATACAAATTGGAAAATTGTTTTTAGAGGTAAATCATTGAACTTGGGCATTTTAGTGACTGGCTGTATTATTTTTCTTGGCATTGAAGACTTTTCTGAAGGGAGTGAACACGAGTAAATAGATTAGTTGATTAGCTTGAGCCAGGTCTAGGCAATTCTTGTTTTACAATAAAAAGAAAACACTGTGATTTTCTTAACTTAAGTGGATATTGACTTCTATGAAGGCGAGGATCAAGATTTATTATCTCAAATGATAGTCAGCAGACTAGCTGATAGATATTGACTTGGGGAAGTCACAGCAGGCCACTGAACCACTGTTGCCCCAAAAGAATGATTTTCTAGTCCAGAACAGCAGGATAAGTCCAATTTTACATTGAAGTGATGGGCCATGCAAGAAATAAGTACCATTAAAAATGTTTTTTTACATTTATTTAGTTTGTTATATTCCTCTTTTATCTGACCACTGTAAGACATAAAGCAGTTAATTGTAGAATTGGAGCCAAAAATATCTTTAGTGATGTGTGTCTTAATTCCTTAGTGAGAACAGTAGTTAATGGGTCATTAAAATAGCTCTCTTTGATACTGGTGTAAGGTTAATAATAATTAGATCTTATGCTAAAGTTATAAAAGCAGTTATGTAGCACTTTAGGGCACTTAGTTTCATAAAAATCACAGAAAGAAAATTAAAATATAAACAATTACTTAAAAGGGAATATAAGACAATAATTATTTGTATACATATTATATTTTAAATGTTTTTCAGCTAGATTAAAACATGCAATTATTTAGGTCCTTTTGTTGTTGGTCTTGCATTTTAAAACACAAACCTGACAAAATTTAGAAATGAAAGTTCAGCCTTAGATTTACTTTTGTTTATATGTGTACATAGTAATATTATTGCCAAAAAGGAAGTAAGCATTAACTGATAATTAGTAGGTAATAAGTCATAGACTATGTGGCAATTTGTGTAAAACAAGGACAGAATGGAAGAGAATAATTTGCTGTATATAATATGTTAAGATATCTGCAGATTCTTCAATATCTACTCTGGAGTTAACCTTTCCAACTCAATAACAGTATGATGCTAGAAAAGTCTTATGATTTCCTCTCTAGTAACTTGAAAATTGAAAGTGAATTGTGCCTGACCTTTCCATTCTTAATGTTTAGTGTAAAGGGGATTGCTTTGTTTGTTGGTTCTGGTGTTTTAGGGAAGGTATCAAAGTATAGGTTTATTCTTAATGTGGGCTTTTCACATTCCTAGGTGTGAAGTTGGAGGAAACACATGACAAACAGTATTGTTAAGCTCTAGGAATTGGTATTTGATGCTTCATAGCTGAGCCAAATTCTACTTCGAAGTAGAATATATTTTCAAAGGAACCCATCTCTATATGGCATCACAGTCCAATCAGCAGTTTAGTTCAAACTTGTGAGACTTTAAACTCTAACCCATAACACTGCCAATTAATGATTAGGTTTCTTGTTGAATTGATAAATTTATAAGAATGTGTTATACAATTGAACAAATCTAGTTTAATTGAAGAAAGTGCACATGCATGTGCATGTGCATGTACATGTGCACGTGTGTGTGTGTGTGTGTGTGTGTGTGTGTGTGTGTGTGTGTGTGTTAGGGTTAGGGTTACAGTAAAGAAAAACAGAGCTGGGTGGTGGTGGGGTAGTAGTGCACTTCTTTAGAGGCGGGCAGATTTTGTGAAAATAATTTTAATCCAGCAACATGGCTGCTCTGACAAAGGATCACAATCAAAGACCTTCTAGGTCTGTGTGTGAACTGGCTAGAATAAGACCTTTTTATCTCTCTTGTTGGTATACATACATGCCCTAAATACAAAGCTTTAATCTCAAACAGTGGAGATAAGGTTAGTTTGTAGAAGGAAGCAATTATGTTTGAAGGCAATATTTTTGATGGGTAGACAGACGATATGGCAACTCTTAAGAGACTAGACAGGAAAGAGAAGCTATTTAAGAGCAGTGCAGCAGAGTGAATCATGGGGAGGACAGTTCATTGTGTGCAGTTCAGTCGAGTTGAGCTCAGTCAGTCAGCTCAGGAGCCAGTGCAGTGATGTTGAGCTCAGTTCCATTCAGTTTGTGCAGTAGAGTCAGTTAAAACCAGGAAATATGAAGAAACCAGATTAGAACCAATTGCTAGAGTGAATTTAAGGCCAAACAGAGGAATTCAGTGAGAAGCCAAGAGAAGCCAGATTAAATCAGTAAGTTCCGAGACCAGTTTGAGGCAGGACTGCTGAGTTAAAGGGGAGATGATTTGGCAGGAATCCTCTAAGACTACAACTACATATTCAAATTAAAGTAACTTGTAAAGAAACATCTTATATTTTTGCCTGCTATTTCTTGTGTTGTTGCCTTCCCTTCCCACTGGCAAGTTCATTTACCCTGCCCATGTTTTACTTAACTGGAAGTCTCACTGCTCTTAACATTCATTACTAACATTGAATCCTATGTCCATCCTTCATGCACTGAAGACCAGTTCTTCCCCAAGAATACTGAAAGCCACTGTAGGTGCATTGGGACTCCTGAGATGTCTTCCAGCCTCTTCACCTGACCATCTATAGTGGTCTCATCCTCTACAGTATGAAAATACACATTGTCAGACTACCCCCAGAAGAATCAAGTAAGGCAATGGAGTAAATTATCTTGTGCAATGTATTTATTCTGTGGGATCTGTTCCTCTGAAGATCTCCAACAAATGCAGTCCATGAACAACAACCTGAAAGTGATGAATGATAGTTTAAAAATTAGAATTAACAACACAAATTATATACCCAAATATAAAATGCTAAAAGGAAATGGTACCATATAGAACAAATTTTTACTATACATGATCTAATATAACTGGAAAATGCCAGAAATGGACAATGTCTTATATAAAAACTATCAAAAATGTCATTAATATGAGACAAATGGCAAATTACTAAACACATTAAGATGACATAAATTTAACCAAATATATATGTAGGTATACATATATGTATGAGCTTTTGAATGTAGTCTTTGTCTTTTGAACACAGTATGGAAAAGAATTCGGTAAAAGAATAGAAACCAATTTTTAAACCTTTTGCTTTCCAGATCATAAAAGGTCTTTTACAGATATAGTTTTCCATGACAGCATGGAATCACATCTATCAAGCCTTACACAAGACACAAGACTCTATTTCCATACATTTGTTTTAAAACATGAAATATAAAAAACTAATTATTTCCACAAAACAAAATACCATTCTTTATTTTTCCCAAGAACAACCCAGCGAACTTTTAAAACATCATCGTATGTAGAAATAAAAATAAAATAGTTTGTTTTCAGTTTTGCTGAAGTAAAGCTGAAAACTGATAATCTAAATTCCTTAATCAGACCAAGAAGACACAAAAAAAATCATGATTTTTGAACATGAAGGCAGACTTTATGATGTACATCTATTTAATCCTATTGATTCTGACAGAAAGCACACATATACTGTGTGAATATGTGCATATACACAGAAGGGGATTCATTTTTCATTGCTCTGCTATTAAGTATACTTGGCATAGATATTCAATATTCTGTTACTTTATGTATCTATGATACATAGCTTTGGTAATTACATTAGGTTCACTTCTGCAACTAGTACTTCAGCCCACATATCACTCATAAATCAAGTTTACGATAATCATTGACCGATAAATGTATTTAATAAGAAAAGAACAATGCATGACTTCCCAGTGTAATTTGTTATTTGGTAATTTAGACAAATCTAAGTGGCATTATGAAATTTTAGTATTCAGCGAAGGATTTTATCCAGTGCTCCTCAAGTATAGCAGCAAATAAATGGTAAGTGATAGTGTTAGTGACATTTGAATCAAATGTGGATAAATGATGCAAGAAATGACAGACCAACCATGAGTATGCTGAATTCAGAGTTTGATATGCAGGTAATGCTTAGTAAAGTTTGTCCTCCACATGTGCCTGCAACATGTGCTGGGGTAATGGTGGTACAGAACTTGTGAGTATGACCAGCCAATGACTGATCCAACTTGACCACCATACTAGGAAAGGAAGCACATTCATGACACTACCTGGATGACCAGCACCAGAGGCTGGATAGCCCAGACACATAGACTAGAACCAAGCATAACTCTTCAAAAACAGCAACAACAGCAACAATAATTCAATGAAATGGTGCTTACTGATATTCACAACACACTCAGATATCAGTTCTAAGCCCAATCATCATGAAAGAGGCTTCTTATAGCAACTGATGGGAACAGTTGCAGAGACCCACAGCCAAACTGTGATGGAAATGGGGAACAAATTTCACAAAAATACATATATCTATATTATGTCTTCTGTAAGAGGGATGTTGTCTTAACGTGACATATTTAAAGTTAGACAACTGGGTAATACTGAAGCATATTCTCAGCATTAGTCCTTGAATGCCTGTAGAAGCAGATACACACATTTGACTATGATTGCATTTGAGAGAGTAAATTTGGTAAGTGCTGTGTGTAAAGAAACTTAAAATGCCATTTCCACAATTTACGGTTTATCTCTATTGTTATTATATTTTTCTATTTGCATATGCTTCACTGTGATTTTACTGCTTACTTATGAATTCTGATACTTTGGACAAGCTATTTCTGTTAACATGTTAGTATTTAAGAAAAATGGTACTACATGTTTCCAGTTATCTTTTGTTTATATTTATTTCTAAATATATCATGATGAGCAGTCTATATCATTATATCAGTTTCTGCTAGAGTCTTCTAACTCCCTTGTCTAAAGAGCATGTTAATTTTACAAGTCGAGTCTTACCTCTAAGTTCAGGGAGAAAATCGAGGGAATTAGGAATAGCATAAAACGTTTGGGAGTCTCTTGGAATCCATTAAACAGTACCTCGAGGAGAAATTTTCTATACTAGGGTTTGTGTTAGTTTATGGCTCTTGGGGAACACATTATTGAATTCAGTAATATTTATTTTCCTTATTCTCCCATTCCCTTTCAAGTTTCAAATATTTACTAAGTTTATTTTTTTATTGAGATTGGATTTTTTTAAGTTTCTGAGATTTATTTTTCCATCAAGTTTTACTCATTTTTAGGACATCAATCGATCACACAATCTGCCAAGAAGTTGCACAAATATTAGCAAATAGTGAAGTAAAGACAAAAGCATGAAATACTAGGTTAGTGGAAGCTAAATTCCAATCAGGGATGGAGGTTTCCCAACCCCTCCTGTGTGGGAATATGAGAGATGATGGAGGAATACACACAGTAAGAATTAGGATGATGCTTGTTGCTGCCTTACACTGTGCTTAGAGGAGACAGACACATAGTCACAATTAGATGTAGAAAGAGAAGGCACCATGGGAGGAGAAACCAGAAACATTTTAATGGCTCTGTGTCAGATCTGTCTTAACCTCTAATGCTCCTCTTCCATATCAGAAAAGTCACCACTGCTCCCATAAGCAGAATTCCAAGAACCACTGCAAATACAGTAGACATAAAGGTGGTGGTGGGCTCAAGAGGCGTTCCAGTCATTATCCCATCTCAGGGTGATGGATGCAGAGAGCCCCTCATGATTCACACAACACTTGTACCTTTGCTCTGCTCCAGAATGTACCACAACAGCTGTCTACTTCTGGAATGTTGCATCCCCTGAAGGCCTGGACTCTATGACCTCCATGTCCATGGTTTGGTTGCTCTCATACATTTCCCTAATTCAACCATTGGGGTCAATAACGTCTGTTCATTGGCTGGGTGCAAATATCTACATCTGACTCTCCCAACTGCTTATTGAGTCTTTCAGAGGGCAGTTATGATAGGTCTCTTTTTGTGAGCACTCCATAGGCTCAGTAATAGTGTCAGGCCTTGGGATCTCCTCTTTAACTGAATTCCACTTTTGGCCTGTCACTGGACCTCCTTTACCTCAGGCTCATCTCCATTTCCACCTCTGTAAATCTTTCAGACAGGAACAATTATGGGTCAGAGTTTTGACTGTGAGATGGCAATCCCCTCCCTCACTTGATCCTGCTGGTGGTCTCAGTAAGTTCCCTCTCCCTACTATCTGGAATTTCAACTAAGGTCCCTCCCTTTGAGTCCTGAGAGTCTCTCACATCCCAGGTCTCTGGTGCATTCTGGAGGGTTATCGCAACCTCCTACTTCCTGAGGTTGCCTGTTTCCATTCTTTCTAGTGGCCCTCAGGGCTTCAGTTTTTTTCCCTCACCCAATTCAAGATCAGGCTTCCCTCTTCATCCACCCCTTTACTGTCCCTCCTAGGTTCTTTCCTCCCTCCCCACCACTGTGATTGCTTTTTTCTCCCTCCCAAGTGGGACTGAGGTGTCCTCACTTGGGCCCTTCAGCTTGTTGACTTTTTGAGTTCTCTGGACTGTATCTTATGTATTCCGTACCTTTGTGTTTTTTGACTAATATCCACTCATTAGTGAGTACATACCATGCATGTCCTTTTGGGTGTGAATTATCTTGCTCAGGATGATATTAATTATATTCCTGCTTTTCCTTTCTATCTCCAAATCCTCCATTATACTCCTCCATGTCCTCCTTCAAATTCATGGTCTTTTATTTTCATCAGGTACTATTTCATATTTCATAACAATGTGTATTTGTACACACACACACACNCACACACACACACACATACACACATTCTCCGATATAACATATTGAGTCCATACACTGTACAATTATGTATGTTTTCAGAGATGATCATTTGTGTGCTATTTTCTGAGGAGGTCATTTCTCCCACTCCCAACTTTACTCAGTTGCCTGTAGTTGTTTGAGTGTGAATTATGCTTCATGGGCTTTTCCCAGTGTGATCTGGCATTTCATTTGTATTCTCCTTGTTCAGCAAATGTTTGGTGTTCATGCTGACGAGAACTTACAGCATAGATTCTGATGTTAATGGATGTCAAAATCTCATGGCAAAGCCCTTGATCTTCTGGCCCATACAATCTTTCTGCCCCCTCTTCTGCAATGGTTACTGAGCCTTAGGTGCCAGAGTTGTGTGCAAATATATCCATTAGGATGGTGCTCCACAACTCTGCATATTGGTTGTGTTTTCTGTAGTGGTATATCTCTTTTTAAAAAAAGAAATTTTCTTTTTTATTATTTTATTAGATATTTTCTTCATTTACATTTCAAATGCTCTCCCGAATGTCCCCTATACCCCCCACCCTGCTCCCCTGCCCACTCACTCCCACTTCTTGGCCCTGGCCTTCCCCTGTATGGGGCATATAAAGTTTGCAAGACCAAGGGGCCTCTCTTCCCAATGATGACCAACTAGGCCGTCTTCTGCTATATATGCAGCTAGAGACACGAGCTCTGGGGGTACTGAGTAGTTCATATTGTTGTTCCACCTATAGGGTTGCAGACCCCTTCAGCTCCTTGGGTACTTTCTCTAGCTGCTCCATTGGGGGCCCTGTATTTTATCCTATAGATGACTGTGGGCATCCACTTCTGTATTTGCCCAGCACTAGTATAGCCTCAGGAGAGATAGATATATCAGGGTCCTTTCAGCAAAATCTTGCTTGTATATGCAATAGTGTCTGCATTTCTTGCTGATTATGGGATGGACACCTGGGTGGGGCAGTCTCTGGATGATCCATCCTTTCCTCTTAGCTCCAAACTTTGTCTCTGCAACATCTTCCATGGGTATTTTATTCCCTTTTTTGTGGAGGAATAAAGCATCCGCATGTTGGTCTTCCTTATTCTTGATTTTCTTGTGTTTTGGAGATTGTATTTTGGGTATTTTAGGTTTCTGGGCTAATATCCACTTATCAGTGAGT
>NC_034593.1:63859382-63860404 GCF_900095145.1 Mus pahari
GCCCATATATTCGAGGCTTTTCCCCCATGTTCTCCTCTATATATTTCAGTGTCTCTGGTTTTATGTGGAGTTCTTTGATTCACTTAGACTTGAGCTTTGTACAAGTATATAAGAATGTATCAATTCGTATTCTTCTACATGAAAACTGCCAGTTGTGCCAGCACCATTTNTTGAAAATGCTGTCTTTTTCCCACTGGATGGTTTTAGCTCCTTTTTTCAAAGATCAAGTAACCACAGGTGTGTGGGTTCATTTCTGGGTCTTCAATTCTGTTTTATTGATCTACATGTCTGTCACTGTACCAGTACCACACAGTTTTTGGTTTTTTTTTTATCACAATTGTCCTGTAGTACAGCTTGAGGTCAGGCATGGTGATTCCCCCAGAGGTTCTTTTATTGTTGAGAATAGTACAAAGAAATTTTCTTAATGAGCGGTGATGATTTATGCCTTTTCCTTTATGGACAGTGAATACTACATTTATCAGTGGGTATAAGAACAAATGTTTATAGATTGTTATTAGATATTATTCTGGTTTAGTGAATCAGTGCTTGCAGATTCTCCTTCCATAACCATGACTTCACTGATTATTTATCTATGTTTCAAGGACCAGGCACGGTTTCCAATAGGTTGAGTAGGTCTTAAGTCTAATTAAAGAACTTTTACTTATCAACAAGGTATATTTGCCCTCACTGCACTCAGTTATTGTGCCATGCTGGTCATTGATACAGTTCATAGGCATCATATCTGGGAAGGAACAATGGTTGTGTCCTTTCTTTGGATGCTTATATAACCCTTTCTAATACCATGAAATCTAGTTGTTAGGGAGGGGACATCCAAGTTAATTCTAGCTCCAGAGTCTCTGAGGTCTCTTTTTTATTAATGTCTTCATTTTTGTGTGAGAGTATTTTATTGAGTGTTTTTTAGTACAAGTTCTTTAGGCATATTGGCCTGAGGTGTTTTTTTTTTTTTTTTTTTTTTTTTTTTTTTTTTTTTTTTATCTGGGGAGTGGAAGGAAGTTTAGACC
>NC_034593.1:63860474-63890418 GCF_900095145.1 Mus pahari
TTTTATTAATGTCTTCATTTTTGTGTGAGAGTATTATGCTCCTTCTTGTGACCAAAAATGGTCTTACTCAGCATTATCTGACACGTTCTCTTTTTTTTTTTTTTTTTTTTTTTTTTTTCTTTTTTATCTGGGGAGTGGAAGGAAGTTTAGACCTTTACCTGGGGTAGTTAATAGATAGATATTGGCTTTGTAGAAGAAGTTTGAAACTGCTTTCAATTTCTTTGAGTATTTAATAAATTTAAGAAAGACTGGTTGTAGATCTGAATGACTGGTGGAATTCCTCTATGAATCTATTTGGTCCTGGATTTTTCTGAGCTGGAACAGTTTTTTAATATTTAAATCTCTTCACTTACTATAGGTTACTTTTTAACTTAAACAAAAAGGGGAAATTATTGGTTCACATAACTGAAAATTCCAGGTGATATACTATTAGCTGCAGGCACAGTTGGATACAGGGGCATAAATGTGGTCATCAGAACTCAAGTCTCTTCTTCTCTTGGCTCCATTTTCCTCTGTATTGGCTTCATTTTCTGCCTTGCTCATTCAACATAGTAGGTCCTGATGGTTTGAGTTTTCCCCTACAAAGATAAAGTATCTAAGAGAACTTTTCCACAACCAAGAAAACACCTAGGGTTGATTATCATTAGACAAACTGGAATCATGTGTCCATTGCTGAACTAGTCACTAGAGTCAAAATGGACTTTGTTATGATTGATGAGGTTGCAACAAAATGTCCCCCCCAAAAAGACTGTCTAAACCACAAGGACTGAAAATGGGAAGAGATGGTTCCAAAAAACATCAGGAAGTTAAGAGTGAGATGGAAATGGTCACTGGACAATAAAAAACTAACATCTAGAATAAGACCAGATACAGAGAATTTAATCTTTGCCCATAAAGTTGATTTTAGCAGTTGGTATTTCTTCCTTGGTAATCAAATTCTAAAAATCACCAGGAGTGAAGTCTGTTCTGTCCTCAGGAAATCTACAATTCACTTGAATAGACAACAATTTCCATTAGAATCATAGTCTAGGTTCACTATAAGGTCCCCTATCAAGTCAGGATTATCAGAGCCCCTCTATAATGGTCATATGAAACCAGAAAACTAGCCTCCTACTTGGCAAGCAGGTCTGTGAGGCTATTTGAGTTAGTGGTGAATTAAGTTCATCAGTAAACTTCTGGTGTTGCTGTTTCTTGTCAAGGTGAACTTAGAATTTCTAGTCCAATCATATTCAATCCTGAGTTACCAAAGAAATAAGCAATGTGCTCTGGTGTTAACCTACTATACTCCTATTAGGATAAAGAGATGTTTCAGGTGTTGAAAATGAGCAGGGTAATTCTCTATGTCTTTACTTAAAGTTGCTGGCTAAGGAATATGAAGCATAGTCCTTCCTGCTTGGGTAGGATGAGGTACGAGTTCCTTCAGATTGTTACTTTCTTGGTTTAATTTGGGCAGTTTGGCTAAATTTAAAAATCATTCATTTCTTTTAAATTTTCTAGCTTAATAGAGTATAAGTTTACAAAATACTCTCTTATAATATTTTCAATTTCTGTGTTGTCTGTTGGAATATGCCCCTGTACATTATTTACTCTGTTTATTTAGGTCCTCTCTTTCTCATGGTTATTCTTCTCCTATTTGTCCTCTCTCTTTTTTAATTAGTTTGGCCAAGTGTCTCCCAATCTTTTTTTATCTTTTCAAAAAGAAAACGAAAGCTCTTAGATTTGATGAGTCTTTGCATTGTTTCTATTTTATGGATTTCATCATATATATATATATATATATATATATATATATATATATATATATATATATATTTGAAATCGTCTGGGTGTGTGGATTTGGCTTTTTCTTATTTTTCAAGTCTTTGAGTTGTAGGTATCCTTAAGGAGTGTGTGTGTGTGTGTGTGTGTGTGTGTGTGTGTGTGTGTGTGTTTGTATGTGTGTGTGTTTGTCTGTCTGTGCTCTTTTTTTGTTTTTGCTTGTTTGGTTGGTTGGTTGGTTGGCTTTTTCTTTCAAGAAAGGGTTTCTCTGTGTAGCCCTGGCTGTCCTGAAACTCACTCTGTAGACCAGGTTGGCCTCAAACTCAGAAATCTGCCTCTGCCTCCCAAGTGCTGGGATTAAAGGCGTGCACCACCACTGCCTGGCTCTGTGCTCTTTTTTATTTTAAGCACTTAGAGCTATAACTTTCCCTCATAGAACTCCTTTCAATATATTTGAGGGATTTGGTGTGTTATGTTTTAATTCTCAGCTAGTTTCAGGGAGATTTTTATTTCATGCTTGATTTCTTTTTTGTATAAATTCATCATTTAGTAATGAGTTGTTTTATGTTCACAAGGTTCTTTATTCACTACTGGTCCTCATACACTTTCAGTTTTAAATTTTATTGTCATTTGTGATCATATAAACCATACAAAATGATTTCAATCTTTTTAAATTTATAGAGGCGTGTGCGTGTGCATGTGCGTGTGTGTGTGTGTGTGTGTGTGTGTGTGTGTGCTCACTACTTTCTTCAGTCTGAAATAATACTTCTTTAGTTTCCTTAGTTTTTGTTGTATAGATGTAATATTTTAATCTGTTTATTATTAGGTCAAAAGCATGATCCCCCCCCCCCAAATGGCAGTGCTGGTGACAATGCCCTGAACATAAGCATTTCAACTGGGTAAATAGGTGCATGGGAGTGGGATGGGAGTAGATCTCAGTGGGGAAATAATGGCGAGGAGATGGGAGAGTTGTTTACTGTAGAGGATTGGTAGGAAGGATACTGGCCCAATACTACAACTCTTCTACAAAGAAGGCATGTAAGTCTGGATTAGGTTGGTACCCTGCTTGTGGGACCCAGCTTAAAATTGGTATATTATAGAAAGTGTGTTGATGAAGAGATCAGAGATACTCATCCTGGCAGACCCTGGGGGGGGGGGAGGAAGTATGAGTATGGATTGGGGTGCAGGAGGCAATGTCATAGTCCCTGTGGGTGGATGTAGAACAGCCAGTCCTAGCTGTACTAGGATATTGGCAATAGAACAAGAGAAAGTAGTTGGACTAGGCTGGGAAAGCCCTAGGGTATATAATTATATTTTTGAGAAAACTGTGAATAGTAAATTTTCTTTTGTATAATCACGGTCCAAGCAGGGACAAAAACAAAAAGGAATCATGTTATAAATTCTATAACTGAGCCATAGATTTCTTTTTATTATACTCATTGAATAAGTTGCTGAGTAAATCACATTTACGAAATAATGATTTTGATCTCTAAAATTTCTTTACCTTTTGAATTATTTAACAATAGAAATTATTTCAGTTACTTAATTCAATAAATTATTCAATTATAGTCCATTTGAAAAATAAAAATCTACTTGAAATATGGTTTTTATCCAAGAACAATTTTACCTTTTCTTTGTTTAAAAACTAGGAAAGATTCATTGTTTTTTAAAGTACATATTTATTTTGTTAATTTTTTAACACACAACAATATCATTATTTGAATTAACATCAGATTTTTCTTTCCCTTCTTTTTATTAGGTATTTTCTTTATTTACATTTCAAATGTTATCCCCTTTCCTAGTTTCACCTCTGAAAACCTGCTGTCCCATCCCCCATCCCCCTGTTCACCAACCCACCCATTCCTGCTTCCCTGTCCTGGCATTCCCTACACTGGGGCATGGAGCCTTTGTAGGACCTAGAGCCTCTCCTCTTATTGCTGTCCAACAAGGCCATCCTCTGCTACATATGTGGCTGGAGCCATGAGTTCCTCCATGTGTACTCTTTGGTACACATGTGGTTTAGTCCCTGGGAGCTCAGGGAGTACTGTTGATTTTTTTGACTTGGAAATAAAATGTAGAACTCTTAGCTCTTCCAGCATCAGGCCCCTGGATGATGCCATGCTTTCTGCATCTCAAATTTTAATCTTGTCCTTTATAAGAGTTACATTGTTCATGGTGTCTCTTCACAGAAATGGAAACCCTAAGACACTGTGTTATTAAGTCTGAAAGAGATCAATCTTTAGACACTTCATACATTCTTAATGCCTACATCTATGGAAGGTTTGCTGTTAGAAATGGTGAAAAATGCCTTTTCTCTATCATCTCATCAAAAATGTATTTAAAAGGAACACACCCATTAAAAACAAAGAAAATTTTAAAAATTAGCATCAGGTGAACCCATATGTTATTACCAAAGATCACTGATGTAATTTCATCTGAACAAAAATAAGTTTCCATGTCATGCATATGTAATATGATGTTAATTAATTTTAATGATTTCTTTTATTTTTGAGATTCCAATGTAATTACTTTATTTCCCTATTCCTCTTTTTCTCTCCAAAACCTCTCATATGCCCATTCATGGCCTCTTTATATTAATTATTGTTACATGTATATTTGTGTGTTTGTGTGTGTATGTATTAAATATAACTCTCTGTATGTGTATGGTTACATTTATGTTTTTAGTCCAACTGTTTTGTGTTAGATAAGCAAATTCTATGGTCTTTCTTGGGAGCAAATATTTTTCCAAATTTCAGTATTATTTAATCTGCCCACGATTCAATGTTCAGGGCTCAAGCCTAGTGATCTTTCTCTTATCCATTTTGAAATAGTGTCCTGCTTAGTCTATATTTAGACTTAGTCTATATACCTGCTTAGTCTATATTAGGTTTATATTATGTCACTTAGAGTTTTGAAGTATACCTTCTGATATCACGGTAAACATTCTGATCATCTGTTTCTAACAGCCTTTAAGCTCTCTTTGAGCCTTATGTTTAGGTGTTGGTTTGTAAATACACATAAAATAGCAATAATGATTTGAATTAGAATAGACATAAAAATTATACATAAAGAATAACAAAGCACCATTTATAAAAGGTTGATGAGAAGTACAGTTGTTTGCTAAATAGAATATGAAATTTCAGAAACTATCAAAAAAGGAGCAGAGAAATATAAGAACATATTAGCTTTTTAAAAAGCTAAAAACAATCTAAGGATATGATCACTGTATATTCTTTCATAAAAACCACACACAATTAGAAACTAGTAAAGGCAGTTTGGAAGAGTGACTTTTCATAGAACACTGAACTGCATATTTCTGATGCCTGAATGAAATGGAAGTAACATTTGGTGCAAAATCAAAAGAAACGAACCAAAGAAATTACCAAATAAGCCATAGCCATGGTGTGGTGGTTAAAACTGGCAACTTCAGGATATAAAAGAACTTATAAGACAACCTTCTGGGAATACATGTTAGGAATCACCCTGGTTAGATTATCTGGGTAGGAAGCCCTACCCTAAGAGTGGACAATACCACTCCTTGGGCTGGTGGGGTCCTGGACTGAATGAGAAAGCTAAAGGAGGCTCAGCACCTGCACTCATTTCCCTCCGACTCCTGACTGTGGAGACAATGATTGTGAGATGCACTGGACTCCTATTGTCATACCTCCCTTTCATTGATGGACTGTATCCTAAATTGTGAGCACAATCAATACTCCCTTACTTCCTAAGTTTCATTTCTTCACATATTTTGTTAGAGCAATGAGGAAATTCATAAATCTCACATTTTAAATATAGTTCTTATTTTTTATACTTTAGGCTTAATGTAAATAAGTTATACAATTAACATATTTTCTGTGAATTCTAATCCTTCCTAGACTACATGAGACCAGACCCAAAACAAAACAAAGCAGAAACAAAAACTAAGTAAAAAAATATACCATGGGATCTTCAGGAGTCTCCTTGAAGATCATTATTTTTTTCCATCTCTGATATGGAAAATTGATAAAAGATAAACTACTTTGAAAATGTACTATTTTGCACCAAACATTTTACACAGTTTGGCTCAAGTACTCTGTTTTGGGAAATTATTTAATAATCCAAAAGATCTCAAGCTTAACAATATGCAATATTTGAAGACCAGATGTCATACAGAGGTTAAACTGGGCCCCTAGACAGCATGTTATTTTCAGAAGCAATCCTAATGTGTTTTGTAAACCTCGTGTGCAAATACTAAAGTATCTTCCTTTTGAATTATTTCTTTTTTCTTTGGCCACTTCTCTCTCTAACAAAATTTGTTCTCTTAGATAAATCAGAGTTTTCCCCTCTTTTACTCTAGTATGTGGCCAGCTAAACTATTACAGTTGCCCCTGTTCACCAGCGAAAGTGGAAGCGGATTATAATTAACTTTATTGTTATACATGAAAATGTATGTCTATCCTTTTGAGTACTTAATACTTGCCTGATATATTTTTAAAAGTTAAGTGTGTTCATAGTAAATATACATCTGGGCGTGGTGGCACACGGCTTTAATCCCAGCGCTCAGGAGGCAGAGGCCAGCCTGGTCTACAGAGTGAGTTCCAGGACAGCCAATGCTACACAGAGAAATCCTGTCTTGAAAAACCAATAAATAAATAAATAAATGCATGAATAAATAAATAAATAATAAATAAATAAATAAATAAATAAATAAATAAATAAAAGAACATGTATAAAACAATGTACATTTAAAAAAGAATGGTTAAGATTTTGTTTTTTGTAACACTATAGTATTTTAGTGCTCTAATGACACAGGTCATCATTGGTACATGATTATAGCCAACCCTGTAAAGGACAGTATTTCATCCTCCTTCAGAGTATGTATTAATAAGAACATATTAATAGAAGAAAAAGTCAAGACATCTAGAGATAAGACTTTGAAAAAAAATATTATCCACAGATGGCAAGAATAAAAACTGTGGATATGTCATAGACTTTAACCAAAATACCTTAAATAAACTAATTAAAACCGAATGTGTTCAATTTTTAAATTTAATAAGATTCATAGTAGAATACCCTGAGCCATAAATCATAAACATTAAGATTAGTTACTTAAACATGAGAATTTATATACTTTGATGAAAAATTCTAATACTGAGTTTTCTTTCCTTGCATTTTGTTTATTTCTAAGCCATGTTATGGTGTGTGAATTCAAAATAAAGACGTGGAGATGACAGAGACTTTTAATAATACATATATACTTCAAATTGAATTTATACATATCCAGTTTTTTTAATAAGCCTTTTTATGTTTAAAATTTGCAGTGATGTTATTTTATCCATTGTATTAAAATGTTAACTCTTCAACATGATCATTGTTCTAATATTGTAGCCATTTAATTAATTCCTTCAAGTGATTGGCCTCCTTTTTTAAATACTTCTGACTGACTTTGTAACTTTCATTTCAGTGAGTTTATTTCTTAGCCTAATGGTTTTATTTCCTCCTCTTGTATTTTAAATTATAATTCATATTTCTACTTTTATGCTTATATAAAAATTATAAACATTTGTACTGTGAAAACTGTAAATTTTTATCAAATTACAATGTAAGTTAGGATCCAAATTTGAAAAAAAAAAATGTGGGATTTTTTGTGCTTAAATGTATGCATGGAGTGTGTCTATGTGTCCGTGTGTCTATGTGTGTGTCTCTGTGTGTGTGTGTGTGTGTGTGTGTGTCTGAGTGTGTCTGTATGGATTTTCATGTGTATTTAGGTTTGTGTACAGGTAGATCTATGGGCTAATGGAGGCCAACAGCCTATTTTGAGTGAGTTTGATCCTCTTTGCTTCTATTTTGTTCTTGGAGACTGGATCTCTCTTTGGTCTAGAGCTAAATATCAGGTGATATTAGCATGATCATAAGATTTAGGAATCAACCGGCCTCAAAATCCTATGTGCTTGTATACAAATATCTTAAAACCTGGGTTTTTCACTTGGGTACTGGGGACTAGATTCAGGTCTTAATTCTTGTATGATGAGGCATTCTGATTAAGATATTATCTGAAACTTTAGGATAATATACTGTTTAATTTCAAAATGTGCATGGTTATTTTTTATTTATTTCTTCATAGCAAAAGTATTTTGACTTCTGGAAAAATAGCTTATTAACTAAAGTATAGTATTTATTTCAGTCGTTGAGACTTATAAGACCAATATAATGTTTTAAATGTATTAAGTAGAAATTCTTGTTGAGTCCTTTGTTATGTAAAGCTTGAGTCTTGCTTAATTTGTCAAACTCTTCTATGTTTATGTGGTGGATTTATATTGAAACAGTTATTCTGTGGTATGGCATTTCCTTCCAAGGCCTGTCCTTTACTGTGTCTCTCCAGGGGACTCAATCATGTTTCTGCACTTAGACTGGACCATAAATCTAGCTGACCCCATCTGCGCACCTTTTCCCACCCTTATCCATCTTTCAGTTCTGTAGTAGGTTACCTTTACAAAATATTTTGCAATTAAAATCCAAGTATGAGGAAATCATAACTTTGCTAAATACCTGGCATCAATCACTACACAGTGTACCAATTTCAGGCAACTTTAGAACAATTGTCCTTAAGATAGCTGACTCATTACTAGTCATCAACTTGGAATTCAGGAAATGTCCACTAGTACTGCTTGGTTCCATTCAGGGTTTGCGTGGAGAATATTAAGGCATAAACCCATGTGTCACTGATACTGTGCATTTTCTTCTATGAAGGAACTAAAAAATGAGCTGTTGGCACCCGAAAACTGTTGCTGCAAATTCTGTCCAGACTGATAATTCTTCTTCCTTTCTTTTATCTCTTAGTCTCTCCATCATTTTCTGTTTCTGTTTCTCCAGTAAATAGATATGTTTTTGTCATTATCTTTATTTTGCTTTATTTAGTTTTAGATAAATATGAGGACACTCTTAAAGTTCTATACAGTTGTGGCCATGTGCCCTGTGAGTCTGTAAAGACAGAATCATGTAGCAGTGAAAGTTATTTGATTCATCATTTTTCTTTTAAGATATCATTTCAATTTGACATTGTGTTCTAATTAATCGGTGAAAACTAGTTATTTTACTTTTAACATATTTTCTATCCTTACTTTCCATTGCAAGACTATTCCTTTGATTCTTTCTCATCAGCATTACTCTAAAAATTGCTTTATCAGAAAATACTCTATTTGAGTACTTTTTAAAAAAAGAATTAAACAAATAGGCTTTTCTATATATACCTTTTATTTTCTGAATATTTTCATTTTTTACTTGTTTTCCTTTATTTAGTTTCCTGGCAATCCTTTCCATTATGACATTGCCCTTATCAGTTGTCAGGGTTGTCAGATATAGACAACCTGAGTGGCACTTCACAGGGAAGTCTATAACACCTTATTCTTATCAGGTGAATAAAAACCACATTACACCTAGACGGAATGGCTGGATAATTGTCTATTTAAACGAACAGACATATAACTCCTTGTTGTCAAGTCTTTGACCTGCAAATAAGGTCTGATGTTCCTTTTGGCTATTAGTAGCATCGCTGAAACCATTTATGTAACTTACAAAGACATTTTATGTAACTTGAATTACGATGATGCCTGAGATTGCCAAAAGGAAGCACTAGTAAGAGATCTCTCTATTAAATACCTCCGTCAGGAAACTCTGTGGAGGAGTAAGAGAATAGTATTAGACAGAGACAATGGAAGCCATCAAGAAATCGAGGCCTTTTATACCCAACAGTGTGTTCCCCTGAGACACAGGCAACTTGCACACAGCACACAGGGGAGCTGAGAAAAGTGGACACATGCTCCCATCTCTAACACAGAAGTTATCTCCAACTGTTAACTAATTGCAAATGGGAGGGGAACTGGGAGGAGTAGGCGGAGAGAAAACTGTGATCAGAAAATGTTGCAAGAAAAATTATTTTCAACAAAAGAAGAGAGATTGAGATAGATGAGAGAGAGGGAGAGGAAGAAGGAGGTTAGGGAGAGGGAGAGGGAGAGGGAGAGGGAGGAGAGGGAGAGGGAGGAGAGGGAGAGGGAGAGATCCCAAGCAGACCTCTAAACAACTTAGCTCAGAATTTCATATAAGAGCTTAGCCCAGGGCAGGCTTTGGTATCCTAATGAAGTGCAAGGTGGTGTTGCTACCTTAATGAACCATAACCAGGCTGAGTGGTAATAGTGAAAATTTACCGCACATTAAAATGATACAAAAATTGTAATTTTTAGGAATGGTCTCTGATCAGACTGCAGTATATTCTGTTCTGGCTCCGACTCATGCTCTGGTTTGTTCGGTCTTCACCTGTGTCTAGCTTGTCTCTGCAACCTTATTCTGTAAAACTGCCCCTATAAAAACTACTGCTTAACTCCAATTACTGAACAGCCATGACCATGTTTCTCCTGTGCTGCCATTCAACTCAATGACTCAACCAAACTGTTACCAGAGTGATGGGATTAAAGGCATGTGCTACCATCCCTGGACCTAATCTTTTCTGTACCTGGATTGTGCTCTATACCAGGCTGGCCTTGAACCCAGAGATCTGCTTGCCTCTGTCTCCTGGGATTTAAGGCATGTCTCTATTCCAGCCAGAGTATCCATGTTGATGGATTAAAATTTCTCTACAGACAATAGATAGATAGATAGATAGATAGATAGATAGATAGATAGATAGATAGAAGATAGATAGATAGATAGATAGATAGATAGATAGATAGATAGATAGATAGAAGCTGTGTCATTGGAAAGTAGCAGTGCAAACCTAGAGACCATTTCCACAGTTCTAATTTTGGTATCATTTCCTTATGAAATAGCTTTTCACCATCAAGACTCTAGCTTGAATCTGGTCCACTAATGTATCAATAGCACCTTGGTGGTTCCTAAATATAATGATATATTTAACATTTCACGTCTGACCAATGGATCTTGGATAAGAAAGTAGAGCTGACATTTGCTGAGCATCTTGAGTGATACATAGTTATTCTATCTTTTCATTGAAAGTAGTGTTAATGTAAAACATTGCAAAATCATTCCAAAAGTGAAGACAGAATATTTGTAGTTTTTTTTTAATGTTCTTAAAAACAGCTTAAGAGAGGACACATCTTAACATCATAGAAGTCTTTACTTCTCATTTAGTTCTCTTTTAAACCATAATTTTCTCAAGATATATTTATGAATTTAAATAATCTTAGTACTAATTTTGGAAAATAAGAATCAGATGCCTATAATTAAATGGATAAAAAGAACATCAAACAAACACCACAAAATCATTAACATTCTACAATGTATACTATCATGGAGCAAGTTCTGAAACTGAAGTCCAACTCTATTCTATAAAGAAAGAATATTAGTAAAAGTAAGACTTTTTTTTTTCTGAGACAGTGTTTCTCTGTATAGCCCTGGCTGTCCTGAAACTCACTTTGTAGACCAGGCTGGCCTCGAACTCAGAAATATGCCTGTCTCTGCCTCCCAAGTACTGGAATTAAAGGCACTACCACACCCTGCCCAAGACTTTGTGAATTATCCAAGGAGGGGTCTGCAACAATATGAACTAGCCAGTACCACTCCCACCCCAACACCGAGCCGTGTCTCTAGTTGCATATGTAGCAGGGGTGGCCTAGTCAGACATCAATGGGAGGAGAGTCCCTTGGTCTTGCTAAGATCATATGCCCCAGTATAGGGGAATGCCCGGGCCAGGAAGCAGGAGTGGGTGGGTTGGGGAGCATGGGGAGGGAAGGGCACATAGGAGGCTTCGGGATAGCATTTGAAATATAAATGAAGAAAATATCTAATAAAAAAAAAAGAAAAAAGTACTTTTCACTGATAAAATGAGTAACTCCTCATAACACAATGGGAAGAATTGGATGCAAATTAAAGAGGAGTGGTTTTCCCCGTTATTATCCAAGGTAAATAAGAGTTTTGTCTCTTTTACTTAAGATCACATCTGTACCCGTGTCACTCACGTGACACACATTTATAGAGAATACCTTGAGGTAAAAGCTTGCAATCTCCCAAATCAGATTTGTCACAACTGCTTATATGGCATCTGCAAATAATAAATAAAAAAAAAAAAATTAGCAGAAAGTATCATTCACCTGATAGAGATGGCCAGGTAAACTGTTCGCTTCCTTTAGAATCCTTAGTAGTTAATGCCAAGCGAGAGTCATTTTTTTTCTTTTTTACTATATACTCATGATTTGTAGGTTTATTAGCAACTATATTGAGTCTTAAGAACCCTAATAATTTAACCGAGTTTGGTACCAAGCAATGCTACGTAGAAATAGTTAATGTCAACCTGAAAAGAAAGAATTTTAAATACCATTTTAAAAGACAGATATTCTTGCACATACATTCAGTCTTGTTTTCTTTAAGAGTTTTTTTATGTTATGTGCTGCTGTTTTTTTATCTTTTATTTATTTATTTAGATTCCAGATTTATTCCCTCTCCCCAGGTCCACTCCCTAACTGTTCCACATCCTATAACTCCTCCCTGCCCCCCATCTCTATGAGGATGTCCCAACCACCCTCTACACAACACCCACCCAAGGAGACCTCTAAACTCCCTGGGGCCTCCAGTCCCTTAAGAGGTTTTTAATATATCATAAACAAGACAGCATTGAGAATGTTTAGACTTTGCTAGAGAGTTTGTATACTTAAACACATTTACACAAAAAAAGAGCCATGATGAAAAGTTCAGACATAATCAGAACTAAAAGGAACTAGAAAATATATTTTTAGTGTCACATGCAGGTACTTTACCATGTAAAAGCATTTAAATAAATTAAAATTTCAGTAGCAACAATTTCAAAAGGAATACTTTTTCTTCCTTTACAGAATCTTATAGCAACAGACACCTTAGCTCACAGCTCTACATCAGCAGTTTGAGTTTTGACCACAATTACAGAGGCAGGTTCACAAAAACACAAATTTACAATATATCTTTTTTCTATTTGTAAAAAGTCCCTTTCCTCCCAATAATTATAGATTATAATGATGCACATGTACACAGATATTTATAAATTCTCTCAATCTGGAAGGTTGACCTTTAATTAGTAAGATTCTATTTAGTTTGTAAAACAAGCCTACATACTTTTCTTAAGAGAACACTCAAGCTTCGACATCCATCTACACAAACAAAAGCTTTCCTTGGTATGCCTTAATAAGTATTTGTGTAGATGAACTTCATGGCCTATCAGTAGTCCACAAGTATCATTCTGAAACAGTTGTTGTTGCATTCCAATAACCATTTAGACTTTTAATTGTGTCTGGGTCTTTATAATGATTTCATTTATTCTATTCAAAAATAAAACAAAGAATGTTCTTTAAAAGTGTCAATTGCTTACATTTTTATTAGAATTTCGACAACTTTTATGTTTTAGTGGTTGAATATATAATTACATAAAAATGTTGACTCTACTTGAGGCTCAGTAAATGATGTTGTTTACTTGTTCTTTGAAACTTGGACTTACAATAGAAGAAAGACGTCTTTATGATCTGCCAAAGTATTTATAAAATTTTCTATCCTTATAGTGTGCATATACATATATGTATATATGTATATATGCACATATACTATATATATTATATATATACATATAATACATATATATGTATATATATGTATATATAGTATATATACACACATACTATATATATATATATATATAGTATAATAGATAGATAGATAGATAGATAGATAGATAGATAGATAGATAGATAGATAGATGGATGGATGGATGGATGGATGGATGGATAGATAGATAGATAGATAGATAGATAGATAGATAGATAGATAGATAGATAGATGGATGGATGGATGGATGGATGGATAGATAGATAGATAGATAGATAGATAGATAGATAGATAGATAGATAGATTATGGGAGTTGAATAAGCTATGTGGGCTCCATATGTAGAGAATGAAATGTGTAGAGTGATAATTAACATAAAGAGCAGCTAGGAAAATATACTACTGTAAATGCTTCCTTATAAAAGGAATTTAAATGAAACTTCTTTATACTGGAACAATAATACCTCCACTAGGCAACATAAACTAAAAGAATCAATGGCCCAGTGCCAGAAATTACCTACCTCTTTTGCAGTTGTTAACAATTGAGGTCCAATAAACTTCTGAAAATTATAGTCTTTAACTAATTCTATTGGTTAATCTCCAGAATTTGACAATAAGACTTTTCTGCTAAATATAACAAACACTTGAAACACAGGAAATGGAAAAATCATGTTAGTACTCCTCTGGAAGCTTCATCTGAACTCCTCAGTTGTCGTAATACTGGAAGCTACTGTGCTCACTTCCAGAAAAGGAAAAATAATGAAGCTTACCCATCTGAGTAACCTATAGTAACATGGATCTTAGTAAACCATGTCCAGAGGTATATTGGTCACAAAAACATCATGAGTGTAAACACTTTCTGATTGGATCTAATTCCTACCACATTAGATGAAGCTCATATGTAGAAACTTTAAAGAGGGGGCAAGAGTACAACACTGGGCAAGTCCTAAGTGCCAGGAGAGAATCTATGTATATGGTTATACTAAATGGACAGAACATTAGACCAGTTTCTAATGACTTAAAGTTACATCCATAGATTATTATGTCTAACAACTCTCCTCAGGGAAACTTTTTTGTTTTTGTAAGAGATGATGGTTAACACAATCACCCACACTAGTGAACATATAGACACTAAGTCACGGAAGAATCCTCATTCCTAAATGGAACATTTATACCTCACACCCTTCCTCCAAGTCTCAGAGCTCATTGTAGAAACTAAGGAGTGATTGTCAGAGGCACACAGATGGACAATGTGCAGTGATTGAGAGATTTTGGAACATCAGTCCTAAATAAGATGTCTTCATTAAACCCTTCTCCTCTGGGTTCAGGGAGCTTTGTAGAAGAAGAAGCATAAGGATGATAGGAGTTAGAGGTGAGAGATGACATGAAAAACAGCATCTTCCATATTAAGTGGGATAGATGAAAACAGAAACTCAACAGAAATTTGGCAACGCAAATAGGGCGCACATAGACTAGAATTGTATGAGATCTTGGTATTGAAAAGGTGAAGCAGAGATGTGTTCTAACATTCCCTAACAAAGAAGTTTTCCCCAATTAATATCCTCTTGTAAAGGAAGTATTAGTGGACTTTTGTTTTTAGCCAATAGAATGTCACTGAGTATATTAGGCTCACTCAAGCGCAGAGCCTGTGTCCACCAGTAGACGCCCAACACAATACAAACTCAATGGTATTTTTTGTATATATTATGTCTTGTATTGCTTTGTTTGGACATTTTTAATTTTTTGTCTTAAACTGGCATTTTGTTTATAGATTATAGTTTCAGTATTGTGATTTTTCATATACTGTATTTTTTATATATTTGTGTATGTGTGAATCTGTATCTCTTGTGATTTTTCCTTATTTTCCATCTTTATTTTTGCCTGTTTATTTTCTAAAGAGAGACATATAAAGAAAAGGCATGGAGTTCAACTAGTTGAGATGTGTGGATCTTGGAGGATTTGAGGGAAGGTAAACAGTGATAAGAATATATTGTATACAATTTTAAAACAAAGAAAAGAAAGAGGCAGAGACTAAGTTGTGGATGACCACAAGGAAATAGCATTTTTCAGACACAAAAGACTCATGGAACATATGACCTCACATTCACAGCATGTACAAGACCTGTACAAGCTCAATTAAAAAACAATCCCAGCATGGGTAGGAGAGGTAGATATCCCACCTCTAACTGAGGAGATATTAGTAATTGATAGCAGCAGGAAAGAATGAGTTAGTTTTCCTTAAAGCTTTAGCTCTTGGCAAGTTGGGCATGATTCTTTGGACAGTCACCTTAAAAAATGTATGGGCAGTAGGAATTGTATTTGATGGGAAACACAATATAAAATAACAATTGATGAGATCACACAATTTGGTGTATCAGGAAGGGAGTATAGATCTCATAGGAGGTGGGGTCTAAAAAGGATCAAAACACATTGTATAAAATTCTCAAAGTAATAAAAAAAAAAAACAAGGGAAAAGATAAAGTTAAACTAAAAAATAGTAATTAAACAAATGACTTGTAAAAGAGATATCAGAGAATCAGTTTTTATTTTGTATAATTTTTTCATATTTATTGATTTTAATTTTTAAATTTTGTACATTTCTGCCATGTGAGAACACAGAGAATAAAAAACATGACCTTGAAATCTAACACACAGCCTTTAAAATCAGTCAGCCAGTGGGAGCTCTCAGAGTCTGATCTACCAACCCAAGAATATATACCAGCTTAACAGAGGAGCCCTGCCCCAGCACATACAAAGCAGAGGACTGCCTTGTCTGACCTCAGTGGAAGAAGATGTACTTAATCCTGCAGAGACCTGATGAATAGGGTGGAGGGAAATACTCAGAGGTGAAAGGGATGGGTTCTGAGAGAGGGCCTCTGTGAGGAGGAACCTCAAGCATGGACAGCATTTGTAATCTAAATTAATAAATTGATCAATTAAAAAAGAAATAAAAGGAATTTAGCTTTCTGACACCTTCACCCTGTATATATTAATCTTAAGTAATATAGAGATTATTTAAAATATCTAGCTTAATGTATTTTGTTATTTCTTTTACACACACACACACACACAAACATATACTCACACACAAGTGCAGAAATCAGTACTAAAATCAGGAGTGTTGCCATAGCAAAAGCTAAAATCATTGAATACACTTTGGGGTTGGAGATGAGTAGTGCCTGTGAAGGAAAGCCACTGGGGACCAGAGGGATAGATGGGTCAGCTGATGAGACTGTGCATAGGTTTCCAGCACCCAAGAGGGCAGGTCACCACTGCTCTAACCTCTCCTTCAGGAACATCTTCCTCTCTACCCCTTGCCAGCACCCGTGCTCTTTGATACAGGCACATAAAAGCATTTAAAATGCATTTTTAAACTTTTTAAAAAGCTAATGTTGCTGAAAACAGAACATATTTTGTGAGGGTTCAGAGAAGAAATAATCTAGAAAAATCTGTATATTTTTACAGGTGATTTAAATAGTTGTAAACAAAATGTTTTCACTGATACAAAGAGTAATGGAAATTCAGACACAATCCTTGAAATAAAGGCCTTAGTATTGCAGAGGAAACGATAAACCATTTTTGTTATGTATATATCAAATCATGATTTCCTGAATTGTATTCATGTTATATTTTTTATGAATAAAGAATATGAGAGTTTTGGACTGGCGCGTTCAGCAGAAGAAAAAATGCTAACCAATTTATTGAAGTTGGGAAATGGAATCTTTTGACACCTCATAGGAAAACAATAAGAAAAGCAAATAAATAAATAGATGTATAATTTATAATATAAAATGAAGTATAACTAAAATATTCAGAAAATCCCCATCTATCAATGATGTGACTAAAGAAACATTACATTTAGGGTAAAACCCAAGGCAAAATAACCAGTTGCTGAGAGATTTTAGTGCATAGAAGGAATTTATATGATATCTATCAAGAGCACAGAGTAGTAAGTCACAAATTGAGTTAGTTTCTCTAGTTTGCCATTCATATCACAGGCTGAGAGTGTCAAAGTCTTTGGAGTTTTCAGGAGAAATACCGAGAATGCCATTTTGCTTCAGTACTTAATTCTCCTAAGCAATGTCTGCCTCTGATTTTTAACTCAGTGTGTATTGTCTGTCCAGGCACATGGGACAATATGATCTTCAACAGCCAATTCTCTAGTGTAGAAGCCTCATTAAGGGTCTCCACTGGCTGCCTGGAGTTCTCTCTGCAAGAACATAGATTATCATTATGATAAGACCTTGCTACCTTCACCTGGATTTACAAGCAACCCTAAGAGAGCTTCTGGGACTAGGCATAGAGTGCTATAGCCGTGGACCTATTTCATAGATTATTTTGTAGAACAAAACGTCTAGTGAAACTGTGGGGCGTATTAACAATCAAGGTTCTAGAACTCTAAGTAAATTACATATAACAGCATCCTCTATGAAGCTTTATGCCAATGATTCCAACATGTGAGACCTACCATATGGCCTACAAACAATATTATGTGTGAGCAGTTCTCCAGAGTTTTGGAACCCAATTGCCACTCCTGTGGAAATAAAACTGGGTATAATGAGGGCCTGCTATTTCGTTCTCTGCTATTGATTTTTTCCACTTAAAATGAAAATGTCTATCCTGTTCCTGAATTTGGCAGCATATATCTTGTGTGATTTTAGATGTCCAAGCCACAACGTATAGCATCCCCAGGAACAAACATAATTTTAGAATCATATATATAATACTTCCTGTAGATGTCACTTAAACAAGACTTTGGACTTATACTAAAATTGACATAAGAATAAGCCAACACTTTGAATATTATTGGTACTGATTAAATGCATTGCCTGAGTGATGACATTAATTGTGAGGCTATAACAGTGAAATTCTTGATTTGGATGAATTTCTTCTACTGGAATTTAACCACCAAGGAAATTCTATTAGGCAGCCATAAAGTGACAAGGTCATGAGTGTTAATAGGGTTATAATAGGAATAGGGTTAATAAAGTTAATGGCTTGTGAAAGAGATTTCAGAGTTCAATGATTATCCTTTAGCCACATGAGCATGTAACATGGGCCTTTTTCTCCAACACGTGCAGAGGTAATCATAGGACAAGAGGCCCTCTCTAAGGATAGAGTTAGGTTCTATCTCAAGCTGACTCTGCTGGACACATGTTCATGCATGTCTTCTCTTTCACCATCTCAAAATTTCTTAGTACATATATACATATATACAGAGAGAGACAGAGAGACAGAGACAGAGACAAAGACAGAGAGGGAGGGAGGGAGAGAGGAAGGGAGAGGGAGGGAGGGAGAGAGAGAGAGAGAGAGAGAGAGAGAGAGAGAGAGAGAGAGAGAGAGAGAGAGAGAGAGAGAGAGAGAGAGAGAAGCACACCAGTAGCACCAGTAGGGAGAAAAATTCTTTGCTTACTTTCAAGAAGAACTTTAGAATCAGGTATAACACTGTGCATTTCCTTCTCTGATATGCAGTCTGTTACAACTGTAGCCACATTCCCTTACAGCATTTTTTAGTTAATCAAAAATTTGTCACAGAGTGGAAAGGAGAAAACTCTCTAGCACTACATAATGTAAACATGTTAGTTACAGCTTAGTCAACTTTTGTTATTATCAGCAGAAACAAAATGATACATAAATATCTTATACACTGGAGTTCATGCTAATGATAACTTTACGAATCTAACTAATTGTGAGGTATCACAGGGATACATTTGAGTATTCCAATCTTTTTCTTCCTAAAGTAGTTTAACTTTTATATTCTTATAAACTGTTAATATGGCATTTATTTCCTTCACTTACATGGAAATAAATTTAATTCATAAAATTTCTCTGTTATTCAGATGTTCTAATATTTTCTAATACATTTTACTTACAAGTAAACTATATATTTATTTATCATGGAGTCAATCTCACATTAGTGTGCCAAAAACTTACATAAAGGTTGTATACCCAGAATGTATATTGATATATTTATTTTATATATTTAATAAAACTGTAAAGTTTCTACTGGTTATTATATTATTCTTTAAATTACTCATATATGACTATTTAAAAGTTTGGTTCTTGATCAAGTTTGGTTGCATTCTCTCAAAGTCTTTTTTTTTTCTTCCTATTTTCCCAATAATACCATGTTTCCCTTTTTGTTAGTATATCGTCTATCCAATCATAATCTTACTTATTTTTGAGCTCTAGTTGTAGACAGAGAAGTACGAAATGGGACACAACCATAGAACTAAACTGGGTTTAGCAAATGCCACTGCTACAAAGCTAAACTCTTTGAGATTACATCAATGTCACTGGGTTTCCCAGATGGCTTCTCTGTAATGCCATCAATTGCTCTTTAGGAGGTAAGGAAAGCTTTTGAAAGTTGGAATAGTAGACCTAAGGAATAAAAACTTCATAGCTAACCAAACTGACCTCCTTTATTACTTTCAGTTGTGAAATATTGATTCAGCACACTTGAAAAGGGGCATATTGAACAAGCTATTTGACAGTTTTATTATATAACTAAACATGTCACATGAGCTCATAGCTCTAGGTCAGTGTGGGGTATGCTGTCATGCCAGCATAATACACATTCATTAAAGAAGAATAGACTGCTTTATTTTCACCTCTAAGAAGCATAGTTTATAAAACATAGGAAGAATATTTTCATATACTTCTTAAAGTTTTTATTAATAATTTTAATTCATAGAAAATGTTTCTATGGAACCATCAACAATGGCTTTGTTCTACTGATGTTCTTCACCCCCTCTATGTCCCCCAGTCTATCTACCTCCTTTTCTGAAAGTCTATCCAACTCTTATGGAAGGGATTGATGGAGGCATCTCATTTATAGCTGTTTTCCAACATCACTCTTTCTGCATAATGTCTTGCTATGGAGCTCTATATTTGTTCCCACCTAAGACATCCTCTCTGCTGAAGACTAAGACACTGATCTATGAGTATAACAGAACATCACTAGGAATTTTACTGTTATTCCTTTACACCAGCAGTATTTGACTTTACCCTAGGTCTCTGGGCTATCTAGACTCTGGTTCTTGGTCACTCAAGTAGTGTCAGGTATGGGCTCCATGTCATGGAGTGATGCCTCAAGTCAAATCAGATATTGGTTGATTACACCAAATCAATTGTGCTACCATTGCCTTAATATATTTTGTGGGCAAGATAGATTGATAGATTGTAGGTTTGAGATTGGGCTAGTGTTTACTTTTCTCCTTTGAAAGCCTGCACAGTATCTTTCTATGTCACAGATACTAGGAGTATCAAGTCACAAGACTCCTAGGTCACAACCTAGGAGTCAAGGTTGACTTCTTCATATTCAATGAGTTGTCTAGGTGTTGTCTTCAACAATGTCATGGGTAAGTTTTATAGATAGAGCAAACAGGTACTTAAATTATTTAATAAATAACACATTCCATGTAGGTGTTGATTTTATGTATGTGCGTACAAATGTATAAACACACATATGTATATATGTGTACACATAAAAATGTGATGAATATTTAAGTATTTTCTTAAATTAAAGAGGCTTTGGTAATTTTCAAATTGAATTTTCAATAGCCTCTGAAATATGCTGTGGTTTGTTTTTTAAATAATTTCTGTTCTCTTGGAATATCTTAAGAAATAGAAATTTGTTATGTTCATCTTTAAATCTTAAGTACTTCTCTTTTGCCTAGCTTTGAGGCAAATGTAATAGCTAATTATTGATTAATTTAGAATTATTTATTAGTTTTTAAAACTAATTACTTATTATATGACAGAATTTGACTTGTACTGGGGATTACCAAAATATTCTCTGACTCAGAGTCCAAATGCTTTTGTCTCCTGAGTACTGGGGTTACAGCCACTATTCTAATATGTCTATCAATTATTTCCTAATATTTTAGCTTCAACTAAGTGTTCACTTAAAACTGTTATGTTTTACTGCATGTCCTCAGCTTAAATGTACACTGTATCCAAGTTGATTACTTGATTTGACATTTGGCTATATTACACATAGAGTCCAGTGTTTGTCTATTTCACATTACAATGAATGTACGTGCTATTCTAAAGTGTTTAAAGCTTTTTGTTAGGCTGAATACATACTGCTTATTTGTAAAATCTCTAAATTCTGTTAGCCTCTCCTCTTCAGTATGTTTTTTTCTACCTCTAGTCAGATATCACCAAGATACATTTGTTAGTCATGAAACATTATAACTCACTTTTTAATTAATAAGAGAAAAAGTAAAACATTGGAAAATAATCACTATATTATATTCATAAAAGTTTTGTTTGAATGTGTCATTGACATTTGAAAGGCAATTAAAGCAAAAATTAAGCATTATAATTTCTTTAGTTCATAAAGTCACGTGAACCAACTGTTGGGGACAAACAACTTGGAGTATTTGTACATTTCCTTGATATTTTGCTTTATAACTATATATCTATGATAGACATTATGTTAAGCAATACAAAAGACTCATTTTAACTGTTTTGAATCACAAGAAAGAGGAAATCAAAACTATCAAATCTTTAATTAAATCTCATATACAAAAAAATTTAACCTCACACATTCTAGATTTTGACAAAGCATCATTAAACTTTGTTAACTAAAATCAATTGTGTTGCTCTTGATTTTTTTCTCCCTCTTGAAGAATGTTTAGTAGAACAATGAAAGCAAGGGAGCAGGTAACTTAATTACCATCTTGATCTTACTCATAGTTTTTTTTTTTTTTCCTAGCTGTGTTCTTCAGTTTCCCTAGTACTTGAAAGTTGAGTAGCAAAAAAGATGTAGCTTTGTGTTTATTTGGAACTCTTTCCTTTTCTTCCAAGGAATATTCATTTTTGATGTACCAAGGAAATTTCCTCACCTTACTATCTATGCTTTCAGTATTCATTGTTGAGAATTGTTCTTTTTTATGTTTTTACTGAAATTGTCTTTTTAAAGCTGATCAATGATTTGCCTTCTTAAAAATCAGCAGTTCCTATGATATCCCTATAACATAGGTTTATTTTAGTTTTTAGATACTGTAATAAAATGAATATGAGATATTTAACACTATGTCAAATTTCAAATAAAAGCAATCTAATGTGGTTGAAGCTTATTTAAAACCTTAATTTGTATATTGTTTTGAAATATGATTTTGAAGACCTTGGAAAATGGGTAGATTCTGTATCTCTGAGAGTATAGTGGAAAAGTTTATCATATGATGTGCTTTTATGTTGTACTCTTCTGGATGTAGGTGAATGTGATCATGCAATTTACAGTAAAATTTCAACACTAACATCTCCATTTTAATTAAGTTTCTAGTCTTTTAAAAATCAAGTTAACAGTAGATTGGATGACATTATTGATTGTCGATGATTTCTACACTCCTACAAATGGAGTAATATATATTTTTTAAATTTCCCTTAAAGGGAAAAAGTGAAGAAAGTGTTTTCTTGCATCTTCAAGTCCATTTGGCTCATGATAGAAACCTAAGAGAAATCCAAAAAATTATATTCAACATGGTGGCTGTGCCTTATGACATTTTGAAAGTTCACTCAATAATGTCTTCTTGATCTCTATAATAATTAATATAAAGGTTCTATTTTTCATATAATACTTACCCTGTTGATTCTTATCCATCTGAAATTCTTTCAGTTTACCAATTTTTGTCACTTGTTACCACCCTGTATTAATTCCCACAAAAATGCCCTTGAAAGTTAGAATACCACAAACATCATTGGTCATAGATTTTCCAAACTCAATTTACAGGGATTTATTGGTATAAAAATATAAAGGTATATAACTATCTCTTTGCAGTCAGATGCCACGATGTACACTGGTAATATGAGCTTGTAATGGTTACATTAGCATTCAGGAGTCTCAATGAAAAGTATTATAAATTGGAAAGCAGCATAGTCTTTAGTGAGATCCTCTTTCAAACACAGATAGGCAAACCCACAGAACAAAAACATTATTTTTGGTGACACTCATTGTACCAACAAATAAACTCCTTAGCCACATAACAAATTTAATCTCCATATGAGTGAACTACTGATTCCTTGGCAATAAATAACTTCCTTTATGCAGATTGATGCCTATGGATGATATTGCGTTGATTACTTTGAACTACTGCCAGGCAGGCATTGAAACAGGAATTAAACAATTCCATTGCTCGGGAATATATTCTGTGCTTTTAGCTTATGACATTTTTATTTTATGCCTTTATAAATATTATTACATTTGTATGATTTCCTATCTCTCTCTTTAAATTTCTCAGTATATTTTTACTGTGTACGGAGAGGTTAAGGTGTTATGTTGCGGTAAATCTCCAGCCCAAATATGCCCTGGCCATAAAAACACAACTTTAATTTTCAATTAATATGAATACAAGTTGTGCACCTAGATTGGGCAGATCTACACTACCATCTTCCCCATCTATGGGACCCCTTATAACTTGCAGTTTCTCCAGGCCATGTGCTTCTGCTCCTCTTTCCTTCTACCTCCTCCTCTGTCCTTCATAGTCCTCTCTCCCTTTTTCTTCCTAAACCTTCAGCTCCACCTTCTCATCTTTCTCCCCCCAATAAAGGCTCTAGCCTTTATTTTATACATTAAGGTTGGAAGAAGGTTTGCAGGAAATCACCTGAGTGCTGACTCATTCCTTGTTTGCAGCCCCTCACAGGAGAACAGAATTAACATCAAATATAATTAGCCCCAAGGCTATCCACAACAGTGTTGTTCTTAGCGGTATGTTTGGTTTTTGATTTTTTTTTTTTTTTTTTTTTTTTTGTCAAACAGTAATTCTTATGAACTCACTACATGTCTTATTGCTTAGCTAAGTTACTTCATCTTGTTTCCTATTAACAGCTTCTAAATTATTTGACTTTGTGTTTGTACTAATGGAATGACAATTTCATTTATTAGCAGCTTTAATTCCTGTACTTCTTACCGATCTCTTCTCCTTCATCCTCTACATTTATTGAGTTTCTACTTGCTCATTAAATTCATGTTTTATTTCCTTTCTATGTTTACTATCTTTCCATTCCAGCCTTCTAATTTATATCTCATAACCACATTTACATAGACTAAATGTTCATCTTCTCTACTCTCTGTATCAATTATTTATCATTGTTAGGTTATCAGATTAATCTTTCAAAAAAGAATTTTAGAAATAATGGTCTCAGTCCCACTCAAGACCTAGCACTAAGGAAACACACTCAGAATGGCTGATAGGGAGAAAATTGTTATATATTGTTAGTAAAGTAAAGAAAATGCACATCAAGTTTCTATAGTCTAGTGTTCCTGAAGAAGACTCAACATAAAATATAATAGGATGAAACAAACTATCACATAAAAGTTGGACATGTCAACCCAATGAGGAAATTATTCTTAAGGGCAGGCACAAGAGACAGAGACCTACCCATTCTCATAATAAGCAGTTCATGAAAATACTGAACTAATGGCTATAATATATATGCAGAGGACCTTGGCGTAGAGCCATGTAGGCCCTGTGCTTGCTGCTTCAACCCTTGAGTTCACATTTGGCTTCCTTAGCTGATTCCGAGGGTCTTGTTCTCATGGTGTCTGCCACCTCTTCTGGTTCCTAAAATCTTTCTATCTCTTCTTCCATGCTGTTCCCTGAGCGCCAAGATGCAGGAATTGATAGATACCTCCTATTTATACTCTTTCCCTGTAATGTCTGACATGGTTCTCTGAATCTGCTCCCATGTGCTGCAGGAGGAAGTCTCTCTGATGGTGACTAAATAAGCACTGATCTCTAAACTCCAAGTATAGAAGAATATTATTAGGAGTCTTGTTGTTGTTGGTGGTGGTGGTGGTAGTGGTGGTTTGTTGGTTGGTTGGTTGGTTGGTTTTGTTATTGTTTGTTTGCATTTGTTGTTGGTATTTGGTTGGTTTTACCTTAGGATATCTATGCTTATGAGAGTCTGGTTCTAGGTGACCCCAATAGTGTTAGGTGTATGTTTCTTCTTGTAGAGTGGACCTCCAATCAAATCAGACATTTAGTTGCCTACTTGCACAAGTCCTGTGCCACTATTGCCCTAGCATATCTTACAAGCAGAAGATATTACAGGTTTAAGGCTTTGTGTCTGGATTGGTTTCCACATTTTTCTTTCAGTGCTGCAGAGTACCACCTCTCACCAAGTGGAACGTAGTTGTGAAAGCTCCATGTAGCCAACAGTCAACTTCTCCATGTTGTGTTATATTGTTGGATTTTGTCTTCATTTGACTTTTAGTTCATTACAGCCTATGCTTTACAATAGATATAATTCTTGATATTCTAAGTGAGTCTGTCCTCCCAGAGTTTTGATGTGGTAATCTACAACCCTTGAATATCTGCTGAGTTATTAGTGTCATGGTTAGCCTACCTTGTGTGTGTGTGTGTGTGTGTGTGTGTGTGTGTGTTTACACCACTAACTTTGAAGTAAGTTATTAGTCAATAATGCAAAGCTTATGTGTTCTTTTACTATGTATATGTTCAAATGAACTTTCTAAATTTTGAATGTCCTGAAAAATTATTTTTCTTATTTCTTATAACATAAATTATTCCAAAATATTGATCAATACAAATTTTATAATCATTCATAATGGAGAATGGGTGGATATTCAAGCTTTGCATCACCATACAGAGAAAGCGCTGGTGCTGCTTTGCTCACTTTTCTAGTAACCATTCACCATGGCAGAGAGAGAGAGAGAGAGAGAGAGAGAGAGAGAGAGAGAGAGAGAGAGAGAGAGAGAGAGAGGAGAAAGACAAGAGAACCATCAGGATTATTGGTAGATATAAAATATCATATAGTGAATTGAAACCAAGGAGGGCTGTAGCAGTTGTATTTAAGAGGTAGCAAATTAGTGCCTAGATTGAAAGAGAAAATGAGGATAGTTGAGAGTTATAAGGATATCAAAGTACTTTTTTATTTTAACTAGTAGCATAGATATATCTATTTACCTATTTGTCTCTCACCTATTCACCTATCAATCTATCATCTACCTACATATCTATTAATCATGTATTTATCTAGATTTGTAGAGAGATATATTGATCTATAATTCTATATATCTTTCTATCTATACCTATGTATATCTGTATCTATATATGTATAACTTTCTATATCATATATCTATATCATATCTCTATCTCTCTCTAGTTCTATCTATAATATAACTATAGCTATATCTACATACACACACAGACACTCACATATACACAGTTAGAGAAAAAGAGAATCTCGGGTAGTTAAGCATGGGTATTAGCTCACTGTTTATTTGATATTGAATGGAATTTCTGACCTTCATGCTCCTACCTCTGATGTTATATGAATGTAGAATTTGCCGCTATGCTGGTATTCTTTTTAAGACTATCAATTTTGCTACTAAAAATGAAGCTTTTTTACACTAATAAAAAGCCACTGATATTAGGCTTTTGAAGGATTAAAGCATTAAAAGAAAGTTTTCATTTGAACTTTCAAATAAAAAATACTATATTAGATCATAATGAAGGGTCAAGATGATACCTCAAGAAAAAAACAATGAAACAAGAGATTTTTCAAGGAATACAACGAGGCAGCAACTGCTAGAGATAAATGATTCTAAAGCATTCTCACCTTTTCCCACATTCTCACATTTGGTTTATACAAATGGTGTTAGAGAAGAGACGGTACATAGCTCTCCTGTATTTATCTCTGCATCAGCGAAAGGAGTTGTCATTTGTTATTCCAATTACAGGAACCACATAAAATGCCCATAACTGGAACGCATTCCTGTTCTGAGTCATGCTTATCATTATCTCCTTCTTCCACATTAGAACAGAAATAAATATTGAAGATGGTAAGTGAAACATTCACACATAAGGAAAATTGCTTCCCATACTGTTTTCCTAAAAATGAAGTGAATAGTAGCCAAAGATTGGTCTTGTAAATAACAGGTGCATTTGTATCTACCTTTATGTTAGTCATAGTCTGATACACGAAAGCACAGATGTGGTGAAGGAATTCCTTCTAGTTATTTTCCTTATGACTTTTACATTTTGAATCAAAATCATCCAATCTCACTTTGCCACAGGACTGCTTTTAGACTCTTTGCTGAAAGTGGGTGGCAAGCCTTGCCAAGTTTCTGTGTATAAGTTTGAGGGGATCCTCAGTCTCCATTAACTTGTCGTTGAAATGGAATGAATTAGAAATGGTTTCTAAATCCTGATCAAATTAAATATGAAAAATAGCATGGGTTAATATCAGGGAAGAGGAAATTAGATGGAAATAATTTATGCAGAACATGTAGAAATCCAATCTTCTCTGTTATTGTGATAAAGTAAGAAAGAATATCTGAATTTTCTTCTTTGAATACATATTTATATGTAAATTATATAGGGTTTCATTATGACATTTTCATTTATGTGGATATTTTGTTGTATTTATCTACCTTTTACCTTCCCACTCCCAGTGACCCCCTTTGATTTCTCAAAATCTATCCTTTCCACTTCCTGTTTTTTGTTAATATGGATAAGTTTAATTGTTTAATTAATGAGGCAGTTAGTTACATAATCATAAGTGAGGTAATATAATTGAAGATGAAGCTCTATCAGTCATTATAGCACCGAAGAAAACCCAAGCCATTCAACTATGACCTGCACTGTTGCCTGGAAAGCACCTATGAAAGAAAACAATGAATTTCTTTCAAGAAAAAGTGTGATCATTGCATAGTTACATCAAATTTTAATTCCATACCCATGATCATCAATGTTTTAATGAAAAGGCGGAGTGCTTGTCTAACATGCACCAAGCTTTGAGCTTGATACTTGGGTATTCTCCAATGTCACCAAAACTTTTATCTACATTTTCAAGTCACTAATATTATTTGTCTCAGGTAGTGATCTTGTTTCTGTTTCTGAGCTTGTGAAATGTGAAGAAATGACAGACTGGGGCTCAGCACATAGGCTTGGAATCAAGCTTCAAGACTTGTTTCTGTCTCCCCAATACTGAGATTACAAAAGTCACTTTTATGCCCATTTATTTCTTCCTTGAGTCCTAAGAATTGATCCTTATACTTTAAAGAAAATACCTTAATGATTAAATTATCCTATTGGACTTCTAATTACTAACATGGCTAGATAACATAAAATTTAAGTCATTTTCTTTCCCCATTCCCCTTATTTTCAAGACAGACCTTCATTTCCCATTAAATATAAAAACTCATCATTGGTTTTGTTCCATTTCTCTTTTGATTTACCTGTGTGTTGTGGTCTCTTGCTCTGCTTTCTCCCCCAGGATGTTCAGAGGAAGCTACATACCAATCTAGAAGAATGCAGTGGAGCCTGGAACAGGTAGGAAGTTGGGGATGGGCTTCTCAGAGTATTTTATTGTTACAGGTCCTTTAGACAGCACTGTGTGGAACAGCCCTCTTAGATGATCTTCTGTAAAAGAACTTGTGCTATACACTTCATTGGGGTGACAATGGGCTATATATGAACTGTGGAGAGTGGGAAGGTGTTTTCAGTAAGAGTGTAAATTGTAGGCTGGAGATTATAGTACTGTAAATGCCTCATTTGCATGGAGAGGCATTCCAAGATGCCCAAGTACTTGCTTTGCAGGTTCTTATCGGGGAAAGTAGTTAAACTTGAAGTTTGCCAAAGACCTGATGTGATATGCTGTGATGTGATGCGATGGTCAGTCTCCCCAGATAAGGTCAGGTAGAAAAGAAGAATCTCTACTAGAACCGAGTGTCCTCCATTTTGCACAGAGCTCAGAGGAGCTATCTGCACAGGGTAGACTGTGACCTTAAATAACAGAGATCCCCAGAGTGTTCATATTTGATTTAAGGAAATTCACTTTCTTCTGATTATTCTTCTTCCTACCAGATTGCTCTATTTGTAATGTGCCGAAATTGCTTTATATTTCTGTTCCATATCTCCAAACTATAAAGTACATTGATATTTCTTAGACATCATAATAGTAATATTTGTATTAATATGACCATGATAATATTGGAAACATTTATGTTTTCTCAAAGTTGCCAGTTGTTTTCCACAATTGTGTCTGGGAGTACACAGGGAGGCTCATCATTTTTTTCTTTTTTTTTTTTAAACAGGATCTAATGGAGATTTATTTTCTATAAAATTAATATACAATAGTCATTTTGTCATGTATGAGAATGGGAACAATATGATATAATAAAAAATAAAAAGCCCCCCATTAATGATTGATAAATTTTGTGTTTTCACAAAGCTAATATGATATTTGCAATTTTATTCAACTATTTTTATTTTGCTATAAATTAAGCGTCCTTCCATTTCCTTGACTTTTGGGGAGGGGGAGGTAAACACTTTCAAAGCCTCTTTTTCATCATGCAAACACAGCATAATTTAATTAGCTTTTCTCGTATTTTTTAATTTACTTATTATTATTTTCTTTATTTACATTTCAAATGCTATCCTGAAAGTTCCCTATACCCCCCCCCCCGCGCCCCTGCTCCCCTACCCACCCACTCCCACTACTTGGCCCTGGCCTTCCCCTGTGCTGGGTCATATAAAGTTTACAAGACCAAGGGGCCTCACTTCCCAATGATGGCTGATTAGGCCATCTTCTGCTACATATGCAGCTAGAGACACGAGCTCAGGGGGTACTGGTTAGTTCATATTGTTGTTGCACCTAC